>NW_028274821.1:56100711-56403742 GCF_037043125.1 Eumetopias jubatus
CAGAAAATACCATGGCACTAAATTCATCTCTCTCAATAGTTACCCTGAATGTAAATCCGCTAAATGCCCCAATCAAAAGACACAGGCTATCAGATTGGATTAAAAAACAAGACCCATCCATATGCTGTCTGCAAAAGACTCATTTTAGACCCAAAGACACGCCCAGATTGAAAGTGAGGGGGTGGAAAACCATTGACCATGCTAATGGACACCAAAAGAAAGCTGGGGTGGCAATCCTTATATCAGACAAATTAGATTTTAAACCAAAGAATGTAATCAGAGATGTGGAAGGACACTATATCCTACTTAAAGGGTCTATCCAACAAGAAGATCTCACAATTGTAAATACCTATGCCCCTAACATGGGAGCAGTCAATTATATAAGGCAATTAATAACAAAAGCAAAGAAACACATCGAAAACAATACAATAATAGTGGGGGACTTAACACCCCCCTGACTGAAATGGACAGATCATTTAAGCAAAAGATCAACAAGGAAATAAAGACTTTAACTGACACACTGGACCAAATGGACTTCACAGACATATTCAGAACATTCCATCCCAAAGCAACAGAATACATATTATTCTCTCGTGCCCATGGAAATTTCTACAGAATTGATCACATCCTATGTCACAAATCAGGTCTCAACCGGTATCAAAAGACTGGGATCAATCCCTGCATATTTTCAGACTACAGTGCTTTGAAACTAGAACTCAATCACAAGAGGAAAGTCGGAAAGAACTCAAATACATGGAGGTTAAAGAGGATCCTACTAAAGAATGAATGGGTCAACCAGGAAATTAAAGAATTAAAAAAATACATGGAAACCAATGAAAATGAAAACACAGCTGTTCAAAATCTGTGGGATACAGCAAAGGCAGTCCTGAGAGGAAAGTATATAGCAATACAAGCCTTTCTCAAGAGACAAGAAAGGTCTCAAATACACAACCTAACCCTACACCTAAAGAAGCTAGAGAAAAAACAGCAAATAAAGCCTAAGTCCAGCAGGAGAAGAGAAATAATAAAGATCAGAGCAGAAATCAATGAAATAGAATCCAAAAGAACAGTAGAACAGATCAACGAAACTAGGAGCTGGTTCTTTGAAAGAATGAACAAGATTGATAAACCCCTGGCCAGACTTATCAAAAAGAAAAGAGAAAGGACCCAAATCAACAAAATCATAAATGAAAGAGGAGAGAACACAACCAATACCAAAGAAATACAATTATAAGAACATATTATGAACAACTCTATGCCAGCAAATTAGATAACCTGGAAGAAATAGATGCATTCCTAGAGATGTATCAACTACCAAAATTGAAGCAGAAGAAATAGAAAACATGAACAGATCTATAACCACTAAGGAAATTGAAGCAGTCATCAGAAATCTCCCAACAAACAAAAGCCCAGGGCCAGATGGCTTCCAAGGGGAATTCCACCAAACATTTCAAGAATTAATACCTATTCTTCTGAAACTGTTCAAAAATATAGAAATAGAAGGAAAACTTCCAAACTCGTTTTATGTGGCCAACATTAACTTGATCCCAGAGCCAGACAAAGACTCTATCAAAATGGAGAATTACAGACCAATATCCTTGATGAACATGGATGCAAAAATTCTCACCAAAATACTAGCCAATAGGATCCAACAGTATATTAAAAGGATTATTCACCATGACCAAGTGGGATTTATCCCTGGGCTGCAGGTTGGTTCAACATCCACAAATCAATCAACGTGATACAATACATTAACAAAAGAAAGAACAAGAACCATATGATCCTTTCAATAGATGCAGGAAAAGCATTTGACAAAGTACAGCATCCTTTCTTGATCAAAACTCTTCAGAGTATAGGCATAGGGTACATACCTCAATATTATAAAGCCATCTTTGAAAAAAACCACAGCGAATATCATTCTCAATGGGGAAAAACTGAGAGCTTTCCCCCTAAGGTCAGGAATGCGGCAGGGATGTCCACTATCACCACTGCTATTCAACATAGTATTAGAAGTCCTAGCCACAGCAGTCAGACAACAAAAAGAAATAAAAGGCATCCAAATCGACAAAGAAGAAGTCAATTCTCACTATTTGCAGATGATATGAGACTATATGTGAAAAACCAAAAAGACTGCACCCCAAAATTGCTAGAACTCATACAGGGATTCAGTAAAGTGGCAGGATATAAAATCAATGCACAGAAATCAGTGGCATTCCTATACACCAACAACAAGACTGAAGAAAGAGAAATTAAGGAGTCGATCCCATTTACAATTGCACGCAAAACCGTAAGATACCTAGGAATAAATCTAACCAAAGAGGCAAAGGATCTGTTCTCAGCAAACTATAAAATACTCATGAAAGAAATTGAGGAAGACGCAAAAAATGGAAAAATGTTCCATGCTCATGGATTGGAAGAACAAATATTGTGAAGATGTCAATGCTACCTAGAGCAATCTACACATTCAATGCAATCCCCATCAAAATACCATCCACTTTTCTCAAAGAAATGGAACAAATAATCCTAAAATTTGTGTGGAACCAGAAAAGACCCCAAATAGCCAGAGGAATGTTGAAAAAGAAAAGCAAAGCTGGCGGCATCACAATTCCGGACTTCCAGATCTATTACAAAGCCGTCATCATCAAGACAGTATGGTACTGGCACAAAAACAGACACATAGCTCAATGGAACAGAATCGAGAGCCCAGAAATGGACCCTCAACTCTATGGTCAACTCATCTTTGACAAAGCAGGAAAGAATGTCCAATGGAAAAAAGACAGTCTCTTCAACAAATGGTGTTGGGAAAATTGGACAGCCACATGCAGAAGAATGAAACTGGACCATTTCCTTACACCACACACAAAAATAGACTCCAAATGGTTGAAAGACCTAAACGTGAGACAGGAGTCCATCAAAATCCTAAAGGAGAACACAGGCAGCAACCTCTTCAACCTCAGCCGCAGCAACTTCTTCCTAGAAACATCACCAAAGGCAAGGGAAGCAAGGGCAAAAATGAACTATTGGGATTTCATCAAGATAAAAAGCATTTGCACAGCAAAAGAAACAGTCTACAAAACCAAAAGACAACCGACAGAATGGGAGAAAATATTTGCAAATGACAGATCAGATAAAGGGCCAGTATCCAAAATCTATAAAGAACTTACCAAACTCAACACCCAAGAACAAATGATCCAATCAAGAAATGGGCAGAAGTCATGAACAGACATTTTTCCAAAGAAGACATCCAAATGGCCAACAGGCACATGGAAAATTGCTCAACATCGCTTGGCATCAGGGAAATCCAAATCAAATCCTCAATGAGATACCACCTCACACCAGTCAGAATGGCTAAAATTAACAAGTCAGGAAATGACAGATGTTGGCAGGGATGTGGAGAAAGGGGAACCCTCCTACACGGTTGGTGGGAATGCAAGCTGGTGCAACCTCTCTGGAAAACAGTATGGAGGTTCCTCAAACAGTTGAAAATAGAGCTAGCATACGATCCAGCCATTGCACTACTGGGTATTTACCACAAAGATACAAATGTAGGGATCCGAAGGGGTACGTGCACCCCAATGTTTATAGCAGCCATGTCCACAATAGTCAAACTGTGTATAGAGCCAAGATGTCCATCGACAGATGAATGGATAAAGAAGAAGTGGTATATATACACAATGGAATATTATGCAGCCATCAAAAGGAATGAGATCTTGCCATTTGCAACGACATGGATGGAACTGGAGGGTGTTATGCTGAGTGAAATAAGTCAATCAGAGAAAGACATGTATCATATGACCTCACTGATATGAGGAATTCTTAATCTCAGGAAACAAACTGAGTGTTGCTGAGTGGTGGGTGTGGGAGGGATGGGGTGGCTGGGTAATAGACACTGGGTAGGGTATGTGCTATGGTGAGCGCTGTGAATTGTGCAAGACTGTTGAATCACAGATCTGTACTTCTGAAACAAATAATGCAACATATGTTAAGATAAAAGCAAAAGAAGATAGCAGGAGGGGAAGAATGAAGGGGAGTAAGTCAGAGGGGGAGATGAACCATGAGAGACGATGGACTCTGAAAAACAAACTGAGGGTTCTAGAGGTGAGGAGGGTAGGGGGATGGGTTAGCCTGGTGATGGGTACTAAAGAGGGCACGTGCTGTGTGGAGCACTGGGTGTTATGCACAAACAATGAATCATGGAACACCACATCAAAAACTAATGATGTAATATATGATGATTAACATAACAATAAAAAAATTTTAAAAAAAAACTTCCAGTTATAAAATAAGTCATGGGGATGAAAAGTACAGAATGGGGAATACAGTCAATTACACCATTACGATGTTATATGGTGGTAGATGGGAACCGCCCTTATGGAGAGTACAGCTTAATATAGAGAATTGTCTAATCTCTGTGTTGTACACTTGAAATTAGTTTAACACTGTATGTCAACTGCACTTCAATTTAAGAGAGAGAGTTGCAAGGCATACTAGAAAAGTCAAACAGGAAAAGAGGGAAAGCCAATCCAAGGGTACCTGCTATGACCTAATCTGTCTGGAGATCCCTAAGGGCCTCCAATTTGTCACCCTGAACTTCCTGGTATGCATATGTGCCACACCAGCTAACCTGGCTTCTATAGGCCTCCCACAAGGTTACATAACTCACAACATACTGGAAGAAGCTGAATCAAGATTCCTATCAAGCTACACCTTGTTGAGTCAATGGCTAGAGGCAAAAAGATGAGCTGAGAGGTGAGACGTGGCACTGAAGACGCCAGACACGTATCCCTAGAAAATAAGTACCATTAACGCCTATTTTTAACAATGACTAAGTGGAAGAGTGGAGAGATTTAACAATTTCTCAAAGGTTACATGTTTGCAAGTGGAGACCTTGATCCCAACAGAGACCTTGATCCCAACACTTATATATGATTTTAATAAAGTTTATTCACTTCTTATCCAGTTCTTCCTGGGACTGCTTCCTCACTTGATTTCAATTCAATGTTCCTGTGAAAATATTTGTTATTTATAAAATTTATAAAATACAGATAATGCAGATAAGGCTAAAAGCCTCTTTGACCACCACTCTCAGGTTTTACTTCCTTCCACAGAATTAGATACTATTATCAGATACGTATGCTACCAGACCTTTTTCCAAAATAGTTCCCTGTATTACTGTATGCATGTAAACAGACTTATACACACACATCAATTTATATAGATTAGTATTTAGTAATATATATATATTTACACATAAATGATATTGTACAATACTTTGAAAATCTCACCACATAAGCATGCACACGTTCTCTCATTATTTTTAATTGCTCTGAGATATTCCATGATATGGCAGTATCATATTTTGACTAGTCCCATTCATACAAATGGGCTTTTTTCAATTTTACTATTTTAAATTCCAGAGCCATACCGAGAAGTAAAAGAACTGTGTTCAAGGATACATTCCTCACTCAAATGGAACCGATACAGTAATATAGTTATTTATTATTTAGGTCACATATCATGTCTTTATCTCATTTTAAAATACATTTTAGGGACTTTATATAGAGTTATGCATCTCAGGAGACAAATGGATAAAGCTAACATTCCTTCTTTTAAGACTAAATTTGATCTCTAAACGAGTTTGTTTTTATTACTAATGTTAACCTACTTTGAAATAAGAAAAAATAGAAACTCAGTCTAAGTCACAGTAATTCAACTAATGAATTGGAATGCCATATTACTGTTACCTAGGCAGTATCTATATTTAAGTAACCAAGCTTCATTTATGCTTGAATGACTAACACTCACAGATGAACTGTCAGCTTAAAAATTTCAGATGTCCTCCAAACAGGCTGCAGTGGAGGAAAAATCACACTTTGAAAGCATTATCTAATTATGTATGGAAGGAAAATATTAATTAAAAGGAGAATTTGCTCAAATGCAGTGAATTTCAACCTAACTTTGTCTATAGGACAATACAATCAAACATTTCTGATATTTGCTACTCTGTATACCAAGATAAATTAATGATCTTTAGGTTATTTCACTTTTTACTTAATTGAGCTAATCTTCATTAAGTATGTCTTAAAGGATAATTAGGAATGAATATAAACCAAGAAAAAATAGAATCCAACAATTCCTCAAGTTATTTTCCCATTAAACAGATACAGAAATGCATTATTATTTTTCACATTTCTTATAAAACCTTTTCTAAATAAAGGATATACACTCTTAAGATTAAAGGTTTTTACTTAGCACAAAGACCAAACATATGTCCCCGTTTCAACAGCTGCAAAGAATATGTGCATATTGTGACTATCACCTTCATTTTAATTTTCTACTTACATTCTTCTCTTATCTCCATTGCAAAATCTCTCACCATCATTATTTTTATTTATTTTTTTAAAGATTTTATTTATTTATTCATGAGAGACAGAGGGAGAGAGAGAGAGAGAGGGAGAGAGAGAGAGAGAGAGAGAGAGAGAAGCAGAGGGAGAAGCAGGCTCCCAAGGAGCAGGGAGCCCGATGCGGGACTCGATCCCAGGACCCTGGGATCATGACCTGAGCCGAAGGCAGACGCTTAACCATCTGAGCCACCCAGGCGCCCTCTCACTATCACTATTTTAAATTCTTGATTATCTCTAAAGAATTATATATCATTTTTTGGAATGTAGCTAGTACTATGTAACATGATAGTTTCCATCATCAACCACACTTCTTCATTTTTTCCTGCATCCATACCTTTGGTTATGTGACTTTGGAGTTCCTCCCCTTAACTTTGGGTGCAGCCATGTGTAATTCTTTGACCAACTGATTGAGAGATATAAAGTGTTCGATTTCAGAGCCTAGGCCTTAATAGATTTTATCCATTTTGACAGGCATTCTTGGGATTCTGTCATTGCTACTGGAAGAATATTCCTGGATAATATGATCCAAGGTGAATGGGAAACACATACAAAAGACTCAAAAGAACTAGAGTATGAAAGAAAGCCTCTTTAGCTGTTGTAGCCCAAATAAGTGGAACCAGAGACATGTAACAGAGTCCAGCGGACACACCAACACCTAGCTAAATAATATCCTTTTGTTATCTCCCATGGGAGTGAATAAATTGTTAAATGTCATTGACATTTTTTGTTTCCTTTTTTTTTGAAAATGTCTTAGTTTCTTTGTTACACAGCATTATTGCAACAATAGCTAACTGATGCTTGTAGTGTGTGTGTGTGTGTGTGTGTGTGTGTGTGTGTGTGTGTGTGTGTGTTTTCTCCTAAATTTGCATGCTGTTGAATTCTGTTGTCTGGTTATGTCTCACCCAGCTCAAAAGGGCTGAAATACTAATAAACATTAAGCTATTAGTGAATGGGTTTCACTTGTTACAGATGAGAAATCCAATGACCTTGTTTCAAGCCTTAGCTACAGAGCCTATCATTCACAAGATGTTGTGACTTTAAGTGATAGTTTACCATGCTGAACTTCAGTTTTATCGTCCAAATGCAGTGTATACTTGAATATTTGGCCTCAAGCGCAACCTCAGGATCCTCAATAGAGTCATAGGGTATAATCAATTAATGATATTTGCCATTACTACATCGTTGAAAGAAAAAAGTGGGTTATCTGCTAGGTATTTGCCTTCCCTCTAAATATCCCTCAAACATCACCTATTTACTTATTCAGTTTTATGGCTAACAACACATAACTCCCATACCCTATATTACTTAAATGAAAATTTCTATAAAAATCAAACATTATAAAGAACCAAGGTCAGTAACATTTATACAAGCACCTGATTTAGAATCCTAGTCTCATGGTACAGTCCATAAAGATCATTTCATCTATCACTCTTATTTAACAAGTGAGATAGTGAGAACACAAAGGTTAGTTATCCCATGGTGACAAATTTATCTAGTAGCAAAAATCAAATAGGAATCTCCTCCTTACCCCTAGTCCAACACTCTAACCAGAGGCTTCTCTACATCTCTTGTGGCCTAAAAGTCATTACCATGATTTTACTAACTACTGCTTTATGGAGCCTTGGTCTTAATTTATAGCCCTTTACAACAGAGTAATGGTTTTTAAAAAAGAAGGGTTTTACACATTTGGGAAATAAACTCACAGTTAACCAATAAATCCATATTTTCTACATTACTGAATACAAAAAAGCAAAGACTAGAAACAGTTAAAGTATCTTCCAATGTTTTAATTAAAAGTCTAAGTATCTGATCATCTTTTTTAACTAAGCCTCTCATTAAAGATTATGTAAATCTTACTTCTAATGTAACTCTTGATGTGAGTTTCTAGAGAAAGAGGCTATAAAAGAATTCCATATGAGCTTAAATTTATGATTCCTCCGTGAGGAAGAAAATAGATTCTGAAGTGTGCTTTCAAAGGTGTGGGATAGGTGAGCCTTTCAGAATTACTCCAACTCCAAAATAATTACAAAGAAAAATAAACTGTACAGGTTTGGGAATAAAGAAAAGAAAAAAGGACAAATTAACAGTATCAATGTATAGCTCATCTAGTACAGGTTTCTGAACTTGGTTAATTGAAGAATTGGGTGTATGTCTGCACTCGATCCAATGCTGATTAAATTTGAGAAATAAATTTATTGTTAAGGAGATGTGGAGATAAACCCCAGGGAAGGTTAAACAACGTTAACAGCCACTGTCCAGTGGCTTCACTGACTTCAAGATACAGAAAGATAATTCGAACAGAGAAGATACAGAATTATATGTGATATCTGATTCAGGGAGGTAATGGTGCATCCAAGAAGGGGGTCAGAACAAAACTGTAAGTCAGCTAATGCACTTAAGAAAATGTGTTTTCTGGTGTTAGGCTTCCAAAAGTGTTTTGACTTGCCATCTAGAGTTTTCTGATTATATTTGTATCAGACCACTGTTTTCTGATTAATTCTAACAATTTATATCCCTCCCTGCAAAATCTGTGCTTAAGCACAAGTGAATGTATGCGTGCAGGCAGAAGCATATGCAGCACAAATGGGTACCAATCTCTCCTTATCCTGCTACTTCTGCAATGCACCATTTCTATGGCTATGGTACTAACTGCATAGATCTGATGTTCAAAAAGTCCATTCTTTTGCTCCATGGCCACCATCTGGCACTACCACCAAAGCCAGCTATCCTATAGATTTATTCTTCACAGCCTAGGAATCTAGATTTGAAAGAAAGATTTACAATAATTTAGGGCCAATACTGGGAAAGCAGTAAAGTGGAATCCAACAGGCCTTTTTAAAATACCCAGTATTTACCTAACGCTGTGTTGGGTGCTGGAAATAGAAAGATAAATAAGGCACAATACTTAACCTCAAAGAGTGCACAGTCATGGGCTGTCCTGATGGTGTGTCAATAGGGTTTATTTGATATACGAAGAGTGGAAAGCCATTAAATTAATAGTTAAAGGGGTTCCTAAAGTAGGGTAAAGCAAAATTTTCGTCTTCCTTGGCATTTATTATTGATGGGTAGAAGTAGCAGTGTATAGTAAGCATCTACCCCTTACAGCTAGTCCTATACAGGATTTGAGGCTGTTACACATATAATTTACCCATAAAATTGCACTCTTATTTTTCCTGCCTTCTCAGTCATGAAGAAAGTAGATTATCCCCACCCTAACTTGTTCTGGAGATACCTCTTAACTTGATCTTCTGTAATTGCTCTTCTTAAATATATTTTAATTCACATTTTTAAAAATTATAAAATATTATGAAAAGTTCAGACCATAAAGAGGAAAATACTTTTTAAGAATCCTAATTCCAATACTCAAAGAAAATAATGACACATGCCTATTCATTTGGTCATTCATTTATAATTTCAACACATATTACTAAAGGCCTACTATGTGCTCTACTTGATGGCCTTCTGGATTTCATCCTTGCATAAATATGCATTTAACAAGTAACTTTCACAAAACTGGGATCATGTTGTATTCTTTTATATAAGCTTGAAAATATATGTGGTAAATATTTTCATGTAGCATTAAACATTGTTACACTTATCCAAATATTCAGGGTCTTATGTTAGCACAACCCCTTCACAGTGTACTAGCCACAGGAATGGCTTTACCTATTGGCATTGCTTTCAGTGTTAAATATCGATAATGACCGAAGCAAAAAACACCTTCCAGAAATGAGGTGGAAGCTTCTTGAGAACAAGGACAATGTATCATATTTTCTTTTGTTTCTACTATAATATGTAAGATTAAGTATGTAATAACTGATAAATCTCTGAATTACTACCAATTTGTCATTTTATTTAATCTTCTAGGAGTACTTCAAAGTACTCGTATTATCTTATCTCTATCATGTATTTTCAGAAATAACATTGCTTTAATACACTCTTAACAATTAATCTGTTTAGGGGCACCTGGGTGACTCAGTTGTTAAGTGTCTGCCTTCGGCTCAGGTCATGATCCCGGGGTCCTGGGATTGAGCCCCGCATCGGGCTCCCTGCTCGGCGGGAAGCCTGCTTCTCCCTCTGCCACTCCCCCTGCTTGTGTTCCCTCTCTCGCTGTGTCTCTGTCAAATAAATGAGATCTTAAAAAAAAACACACACACACAATTAATCTGTTTAGTTTTTCTTTTTATCTACCCCAGACAAGACAGCATGCTCCCCATTCCCATTGCCTCTTTATTATACAAGTAAGATACCCTCTTCTAAATGCACTTTCCCACCATATTATAATCATCTGTTTACGTGTCTGCACTATCCAGCCCTGACTAGATTATAAACTCCACCAAGGCAGGGGCCACATTCATATAATCACTGCACCATTAATGTCTGTAATTAAGTGTGTAATAATTAGTTAAGAGAGAAAGGTGAAAAGTTGAAATGTTCTAGATCATCATGGTAGTAGTTGGGTGAGAAAGCTCATGTGGAAAGTGCCAGAAGTTTACAAAACATCTGAATGTATGATGATCATCCTGTCCATAGGGATCTATCTACATGGAGACATATCCCCCAATAACTTTCTTCCTCACTTCTACCTCCAGTACTCCAACCAACCACATTTGGGGAACTGGTTGGTTCTTCCCTTAAAAGGAGGCCTGTCCTTGAGATGATTTTAAAAAACTTTCTGGGGTTTCTTTTTTTAGATTCCTGACTCATACAGTAATCTCTCATTCCTGATCTACTGTCTGCTTTGAAGGAAGAGAGGCACACAGACAAGTGTTCTGGACACTGGTTTCTGGCTAGTCCTCATGTTCTATAGCTGTGTGCTCTCTTGCTCCAGACTGTTTTCCCACTCAGCTTAGAAAATAGGAGTGATGTGAGGAAGGGAATACGTGCAGTGGTGTCATTAAGCCCTACATGTGAATCTTGACTTTACCATTATTGAAGATAGAAGACATGTTTATCACAACTTTCCCAACCCTAACATCATCAACTATCAGAAGAGGCATTTTCCACAGGTTGTTGTGAACAGGAGAATAGATCATATGTGTCTGATACATACCAGAAGTCCAGAAATATTAATCCACTTTCTGTGCCATGATGACCAAGAGCACCTGGGGCTACTTCCAGTCCTGCCCAATTTGCCCTCACGATTATTATTCAGAGCTTTGGTCTTACCACATTCTCGGTGAATCTCTAACTCACCACTGCCCACACTTCCACCTCAACCATAACCTCTGCACAACTGATTCACTATATCCATGGACAGGTTAGAAAAATTACCTTAAAAATGTGAGCAAACTAAATACAAAAGCTTAATACCCCAAAGAAACAAATCTGGTTTATTTTCCAGAGTGATTATACAGAGCTCATGCTTACCTTCTAAATCAAATCCATCAACAATTTTTAAACAGGTTCCTATGAATGTTGTAACTTTGTATTAGTGCCCTTGTTCTAGTTTGTAACAGTGAAGAGAAGACCATGATTAATGCCGTCTTAAAAAGTTCAATTACAGTTTTATTGTTTCTGTCAATTTTATATTACTAGTACATAATGTTTTTTAGCAGTTATCCACTTTTAAATGTAGAGTTCACTAGTGTTACATCTATTCAGATGGATATTCAGAATCAGATCTTTTTATGGTCTCAGCGGTTAATATACATAACATTGATATTGGTTGTCTTTGCGTTTTCTCTAAGAATAAGGAACATATAAGAGTGAAGTTCTTTCTCATAATTTTAAAGTCAAATTAAATGTTAATAGTGAGAATCAAAAGGCAGTGCTAATTGTCATTAAAATTCCAATTCCTTTATTAAACATACCTTGAATTCATAAAATATACATTTTCAAAAGGAAAATGTTTTCTCTAAGACTCCTAAATGTTACCTAATTGTCTTTGTTTTTTTAAGTAACGTAAAGATAGGACTTTAAAGACTGAAAAAGCACTCCATCTTTTTTTATTTTTTCAAGTTTTTATTTAAATTCTAGTTCACATATATGGTAAAACTGGTTTCAGGTGTAGAATTTAGTGATTCATCACTTACATTCAACACCCAAACACAGCATCTTTTAAATTTTTCTGAAAGGGTAAGCCTTTCAACAACATATGTAGGTAAATATTGATATGGACAGATATAGAAAAATAACTACCAATACCTGTATATCATTTCAACTCATACATAATGATTATAGCAATCTGGGAGAGAAGCAATAGGTCAGTCTACCAGCAAACATCCTTGCTGCCTGATGCATACAGGTTCTGTTAATCTTTGTATGCTTAATCACACTCTTCATTCTTCACCTCACTCTTGGTGTCCTTTAGAAGTCCTTTCCAATCCTCCCCCATAAGCCCTACCCCCAAAGACTGACCTCAGGGTAAAGCTAATTAACGTGCTCTGCCCTTCATTACTGGAAACTCGTTTCCATATTTGTTTTTCTTTTGTTTGCTCCTTGTTTGTTTCCTCTAATGCTATAATTATGAAGCCAGTCCACTCAGCAAAGCAAGTGTTTGTAGTTTACACAACGAAGCTTGGGCTGAGCCCTTTTATCGACCTGACTATATTCTCTTGGGGAGATGCTTAGCTGCCTTCACTCTTGTGCTTAAAATTAGGCAAATATTCCAGTTTTGTTTTCTCTCGCTTTATTTTTTGTCTTCTTTTTTCTTCTCCCCTACTTTGTCTCATAGTATTTGTCTCATTTGTGCATAGTTTCCTAATGAATTAGTTTAATTCTTTCATCTTAGCTAAGCTTCATGCTTTTCCTCCTCCTACATAATGGATTTATCTGATCAATGTATCTCCCTCAACAGCATGATCAAGTCTGATAGCCTTTTTCAAATCTTCCACCCAGTTACTTAAATTTATTCCCTCACCAACAGTTTATGAGAGTGTATGCTTTTCTGTATACTGCAGAACTATGTAAATTCAAACTTTTTAAATTTTTGCAAACCTGATAATAGTATTTCATAGTTTGATGTAAAACTTCTTTAATTACCAAGAAGGTTTATGTTTTCACATCTTTTTGTATATTTTTAGTCACTTTCACTTCTCTCAATATTGTTTTCCATTCTTTGCCCACTTTTCTAATACTTTATGTTTCTTTTCCAACGGATTCTTGAGCTTATCATAAATATAGAAAATCAGACCTTTGCAACTTTAAGAAAAACAGTATCTCAATGACAAATTTTGAGTGGTGATTTTTTTCCTGGAATGGAGAGTACTTTTTATAAATGTATACTTAGTTCTTCATTATAATAGGGCTTTCTAAAATATCTTTTGATACTTTTTTTGTCCTGGTTTTATGGTCTTTTCAACTTCTGGGATATTAAAAATTTTTATTGTCTTTGTCTCCATAATTATTATCTTATCTGTGTATCTAATATCTATTGTGCCTTACTCTTTGTTTTCCCTCTCTGAATTCCCTGCAATTATTTCCAGACTTCCCTTTGTGATTAAGTTAGTGCTCAACTGTTTCTTTTCTGTCCCTTGATCTGTGTGAGTTTTTAATTTGTCCTGTATGTATTGTTTGATTTTCATAACTCTCTCATCTCCAGTTTCAGTTAATTCTGTACATGCATCTACCCACCCCCCCATACACATACAATCTTGAAGTCCTTGTTTTATTTAATTCATGTTCTCAGTAACTTAGTAATATGAGGTAGCCTCAAAAAGCTTCCTTCTTTGTTTTATCTGGTTTTGTTTGAGCAATGTTTTCTAATGCTTTCCAGAACTGACCGTTCCTCTATTTTTGGTTTGCCTTCTGTCTTTTTCTAATCCGATTTTGCTTTGGTACGTCCATGTAGCTTTCTTTCATAGTCTTTCTGGGGTTTTTCTTTCCTTTTGCCAATCCTAAAATAACTTCACCAGCAATGTAGACAATTGAGTCCTAAACAGATATAAATCAGTATAATATGTGATAAAAGAAAAGTTTACTTATGGTGTTTATGTTCACTATCAGAATTAACCAAAGAGAAATCTTCATTCCTACCATCAAGATTTGCTTGCTGTTCTTACAGCAAAATTCTTACAAAAATTCAGCCATTTTTCTTGAATGCTCACAGGTTGCTCCAAGTCTTTAGTTAATTCCCAGAGTTTTGAAAAATTCAATCCTGATATACTTGACTTTTTTTTTTTCATTACTTTTGTGGAAGAGTGAATTTTTAGAGGTCCTTACACTGCCACTGTCATGATGTCACTCATTTCTCTTAAGGCTTTGATAAGCCTTGAACCACAAGGGCGCTGTAGCCTGGGTAATGGAGTGTATCCCCCTGGGAAATTCTGTCTGGAGACAGGTTTGGAAGCATTTGATGAAGGTGCCCTTTTATCCCCTCAAGAGACCATGTAGCCCTAGAGTTCAGCACTTGGAGAGATTCTCAAGCTTAGGGGGCCACGTGATGCTACTGAATCCTTCTCCCTAGAAAACTACTAAGATTTTTTTCTTCTTATTCGTCTTCCGCTTGATTTCACCCGCTTGGAGCATCTCTAAGGGAATTTGAGCCAAGACCACTTGATCTCTGCTGCACTTCTGATGGTACTCAATGATCTTAAATATAAATGAAGATTTTATAGTATTATATGTGGAACATAAAAATAATATTTCTTTGGCTTCTGTAGAAGCTAAAAACCATGATATATTGCTTAATATGATTTGTCTTTAAGTTTATCCCAAGGATCTGGATTTTTTTTTTCTTTACTTGCAACTTAAGCTGGCCTACTTTCTCAGGTAAGGCTAATATTTATCCATGCTATCTCCTCCATTTCCCCCTATGTTTTGACCTCTCAGGTAGACTCCTTAGTAAAGATTCACTTATATCAGGAAATACCTTAGAGAGAGGCACAGTAAATAATATCCTCAAATAAGTCATTTTTATCTAAACAAACAATTCTAAGGAAGACTTTTTACTCTTACCTTACAAGGTCACTTCCCTCTACATAAAATTTAGAAAGAGAAAGCCTCTCAACCCAGATCATGCTCCCCAAACCAGAGGACCAAACCTAAATTTCAGAAATTCCAGGCAAACTATTAATCATCCAGTAGCAGATCAAAGAAGGAAAGCAACCTACTCTTTAATGCCATGTATATGGGGCTGTTCATATTAAATAATGTGACTTTTATTTATACCCACATTTGTTTCTATCCATGCTTACATATTTATGAATAACTGATAGCAAAAAGGGCCTTCACTCAGCTCATTTTGACCTCAATAATCAAAGCATTATAGACAAGAGGACATGTAGGTTTAAGGTATCACTTAGAAATACAGTCATCCTTAACACAGAGTTGCATTTATATTAGTAGCAATGACAACTGCAGTGACCCCTTGCAGGATGTCTTTGTGTATCTTGACTGTCACCACGCTGGTCTGGCTACCATCTTTTCTTATTTGGTCAACTCAAGCAGCCTCTAAATTGACTTAACTCAATCCACTCCTACCATTCTCCAGTTCACTCTCCAAAGGGTAGCCAGGGAGATCCTTTAAGAATACACACCTGATCATTCCTCATTTCTGCTTAAAAACCTTCAGAAGATCCTCATTGTTCCAGTACATGGATCTGGCAAGAACTTGAATCAGACACCCCAGCCTACATCACCAGCTTGATTTTTAAGCCACTCTGTATTTTCTGACAACCAGCCTCACATTTTTTTTTCCCCATAATACACACTTATTTTTCCCACCTCAGAACACTGGAACATGCCACTTCCTCTGCTTGAAGCTGCTTCCCTCTGTGTCTAATTAATTCTAACTCAACCTGCAGAGTTCATCT
The DNA here is from genome assembly GCF_037043125.1 of Eumetopias jubatus. NCBI lineage: Eukaryota > Metazoa > Chordata > Mammalia > Carnivora > Otariidae > Eumetopias > Eumetopias jubatus. The sequence continues at coordinate 56,116,871 of NW_028274821.1, forward strand.
CAAGTGTCACTTCCTCAAGATAACCTTCACTAATCCAGATCAGAACTTTGTCCTTATCAGCAATACCATAGTTGTAAATAACTGATTGCACAATTTGGTGTGTCTGTTTCCTCCAAAAGAATGTAAGTTCCACAGATGCTGGGACTTCACCTTGGTCATTACTGCATTCTTACTTCCCAGCACAGAGTACTTAGTAACTCTATGAATTAAATGTGTAAATAAAACTCACGAGTTGGATTTATAAATGACATGAAAGCTGAAGAGTTAAAAAATGTGTTCATATAGTTTATTTCTCTACCTCCTCCCAAAAAAAATTTTTTATAGTAAATAACAGTATTCCCATTTGACAGATGAGAAAACTGAGGGTAAACAAACGTCTTTCTTAGATGAGACCAATAGTTCACTCTGCTCAGTTTTCCTCTGACAATAACATTAAGAAACATTTTGTGGGGGTGCCTGGGTGGCTAGGTCTATTGAGTGTTCGACTCTTGGTTTCAGCTCAGGTCATGATCTTAGAGTCATGGGACAGAGCCCCGCATCAGGCTCCATGTTCAGTGGGGGGTCTGGTTGGGATTCTTCCCCTCTCCCTCTCCCATCACTCTCTTTCTCTAAAATAAATAAATCTCTAAAAAAAAAGAAATATTTTGTGAATAAATATCATTGTCTACCAGCAAAGGTATATAATACAATTGGATAAACTTATTTTCCTTAAAATATGATCTAGAATTGTCATCATTTTATTAGTCTAGACCTATCTTAAAATAAATCGTATTTGCTTTAGCTTATATAATTTCTTAGGACTTAGATTTAGCCCTACTGATTTACAATACACCTTCATTTATTCTAAAATAGTATCTTGTTTTTTGTGGCAAATAAATGTAATTAAAATCTTTTTAATTTTCAGTGTTTCTATGTTCAATGAACACCTCTACTAATTTAATAACATCAAAGAAATTATGTATCCATAATATGAATATCAGCGTAGAAGCCAAAGTACTCCAGAAGAGAAATTAGGGTGGCTTTGTTATGGGGATATGTGTGCGTTTGCGTGTGTGTGTGTGTACAAATTTAATTCCCTTTTACAATCTAAATGTCATCTTTAAGCATTTACTCTACTTCCTCTTCTTGCCTAGTGAGTCTAAGGCAATTTCTCCTTTGGTACTTTTATTAATATGCCTTAAGTAACAGTTTCAGTGTGTTCAATCATGAAATCCCTCTTCCAGTTTCCTCTAAAACCTATAAAATAGGCAACTGAAGCTTCAAATGCTTAAACCCTCAAAATGACATTTGACATTTAGAAAGTAGGTCAGGTGCCCTATCTCTGGTTTGACACACATAAATATACTATTCATAAACAATTTTAACCACTGGCACCACAAATGAACATTTAAATCTGTTTCTAATACTCCTTTTATGTTTTTCTACTTAAAGGAATAGAGCTTTACACAATACTGAGCATGAAATGAATTTTATAAGTCCAACCCATAGCCCTATTTCAATACTTTTAACAAATTCTTTTCTCTGTTTTGTTGGCAATTTGGAAAGGAGAAAATAGAGACCAGAATTTGAGTTCTAGTTCTACTTTCTAATTATTGACTTTGGGCATGTTAGTAATCTTCTTTGTGAGTTAATTTCCACATCAAAAAGAAGATAATAATTACACAAACATGTCCAAGGGCCCAAATTACAATGATCATCACAATACAAAAGACTTTTTTATTATGTTACTCACCATACATTACATCATCAGTTTTTGATGTAGTGTTCCATCATTCATTGTTTGCGCACAACACCCAGTGCTCCATGCAGAACATGCCCTCTTCAATACCCATCACCAGGCTAAACCATCCTCCCACCCCCCTCCCCTCTAGAACCCTCAGGTTGTTTCTCAGAGTCCATCGTCTCTCATGGTTCCTCTCCCCCTCCGATCTCCCCCCCTTCATTCTTCCCCTCCTGCTTTTTTTTCTTTTAACATATAATGTATTATTTGTTTCAGAGGTACAGATCTGTGATTCAACAGTCTTGCACAATTCACAGCGCTCACCATAGCACATACCCTCCCCAGGGTCTATCACCCAGCCACCCCATCCCTCCCACCCCCCACCACTCCAGCAACCCTCAGTTTGTTTCCTGAGGTTAAGAATTCCTCATATCAGTGAGGTCATATGATACATGTCTTTCTCTGATTGACTTATTTCCCTCAGCATAATACCCTCCAGTTCTATCCACGTCGTTGCAAATGGCAAGATCTCATTCCTTTGATGGCTGCATAATATTCCATTGTGTATATATACCACTTCTTCTTTATCCATACATCTGTTGATGGGCATCTCGGCTCTTTCCACAGTTTGGCTATTGTGGACATTGCTGCTATAAACATCGGAGTGCATGTACCCCTTCGGATTCCTACATTTGTATCTTTGGGGTAAATACCCAGTAGTGCAATTGCTGGGTCGTATGGTAGCTCTATTTTCAACTTTTTGAGGAACCTCCATACTGTTTTCCAGAGTGGCTGTACCAGCTTGCATTCCCATCAACAGTGTAGGAGGGGTCACCTTTCTCCGCATCCCCACCAACATCTGTCAATTCCTGACTTGTTAATTTTAGCCATTCTGACTGGTGTGAAGTGATATCTCATTGAAGTTTTGATCTGGATTTCCCTGATGCCAAGCGATGTTGCGTGCTTTTTCATGTATGTGTTGGCCATTTGGATGTCATCTTCGGAAAAGTGTCTGTTCATGTCTTCTGCCCATTTCTTGATTGGATCATTTGTTCTTTGGGTGTTGAGTTTGATAAGTTCTTTATAGATTTGGGGTACTAGCCCTTTATCTGATATGTCATTTGCAAATATCTTCTCCCATTCTGTCGGTTGTCTTTTGGTTTTGTGGACTGTTTCTTTTGCTGTGCAAAAGCTTTTTATCTTGATGAAGTCCCAATAGTTCATTTTTGCCCTTGCTTCCCTTGCCTTTGGCAATGTTTCTAGGAAGAAGTTGCTGCAGCTGAGGTCGAAGAGGTTGCTGCCTGTGTTCTCCTTTAGGATTTTGATGGACTCCTGTCTCACGTTTAGGTCTTTCAACTATTTTGAGTCTATTTTTGTCTGTGGTGTAAGGAAATGGTCCAGTTTCATTCTTCTGCATGTGGCTGTCCAATTTTCCCAACACCATTTGTTGAAGAGACTTTTTTTCCATTGGACATTCTTTCCTGCTTTGTCAAAGATGAGTTGACCATAGAGTTGAGGGTCCATTTCTAGGCTCTCGATTCTGTTCCATTGATCTATGTGTCTGTTTTCGTGCCAGTACCATACTGTCTTGATGATGACAGCTTTGTAATAGAGCTTGAAGTCCGGAATCGTGATGCCGCCAGTTTTGCTTTTCTGTTTCAACATTCCTCTGGCTATTCGGGGTCTCTTCTGGTTCCATACAAATTTTAGGATTATTTGTTCCCTTTTTTTTGAAAAAAGTGGATGGTATTTTGATGGGGATTGCTTTGAATGTGTAGAATGCTCTAGGTAGCATTGACATCTACACAATATTTATTCTTCCAATCCATGAGCATGGAACGTTTTTCCATTTTTTCTGTCTTCCTCAATTTCTCTCATGAGTATTTTATAGTTTTCTGAGTACAGATCCTTTGCCTCTTTGGTTAGATTTATTCCTAGGTAACTTATGCTTTTGGCTGCAGTTGTAAATGGGATTGACGCCTTAATTTCTCTCTCTTCTGTCTTGTTGTTGGTGTATAGGAATGGCACTGATTTCTGTGCATTGACTTTATATCCTGCCACTTTACTAAATTCCTGTATGAGTTCTAGCAGTTTTGGGGTGGAGTCTTTTGGGTTTTCCACATATAGTATCATATCATCTTCAAACAGTGAGAGTTTGACTTCTTCTATGTCGATTTGGATGCCTTTGATTTCTTTTTGTTGTCTGATTGCTGTGGCTAGGACTTCTAATACTATGTTGAATAGCAGTGGTGAGAGTGGACATCCCTGCCATGTTCCTGACCTTAGGGGGAAAGCTCTCAGTTTTTCCCCATTGAGAATGATATTTGCTGTAGGTTTTTCATAGATGGCTTTTATGATATTGAGGTATTACCCTATGCCTATACTCTGAAGAGTTTTGATCAAGAAAGGATGCTCTACTTTGTCAAATGCTTTTCCTGCATCTATTGAGAGGATCATATGGTTCTTGTTCTTTCTTTTGTTAACGTATTGTATCACACTGATTGATCTGCGGATGCTGAACCAACCTTGCAGCCCAGGGATAAATCCCACTTGGTCATGGTGAATAATCCTTTTAATGGACTGTTGGATCCTATTGGCTAGTATTTTGGTGAGAATTTAATACACAAGACTTTTTTAAAGTTTCAAAACCAAGCTCTGAATTTATTGAACTATTGAAATGGTATAAATGGGCCTAAGTGACTTAACATATGTTGTTGTTGTTGCTTACAAGCAACAACATGTGCAGTTTTCTCCTTCTCTTGTAGTATTTTCTCAGTCAAGTCAGTGCTATTCTTTGGGGTAGTTACTTAAATCTAGATCTGTAGTACTATTACTCTTCCTATAAACACTGCCCTGTTGTTTTTTCAGGTAACTTTCTAAGACTGTCCATCTATTCCATTTATATTACAATCCCTGAATCACAGAATTCTTCTACTATTGCTTTGCCTTTCTAAAGTAATTGTCTACTTTATGTAATAATTAAAACCTCATATTTTATGAGAATATACAGCTCTGTAAAAATTTGAGATCTAGCTTGTACAGAGGTTAAGAAAAAAATGACAAGTAAATTCCTTTCCAAAAAGATGTAGCAAAAATTATATGAACATAATCATGTCATGTGAAAATAGTGACAGCTTCATGTCCTCTTTTATATATTTACTTGTAGATATTTATTCTTCTTTCATTACTGCACTGGCTAGTAACCACAGTAAAAAAATGAATAGAAGTGTTTGAAATGAGTATCTTTGCCTTGCTCCAACCTTATTTTGTACCCAGGAAGTCCAAATGAATCTGTAACTATTATAATAAAAAGGAATTTAGCAAAGTCATGAAATGCAAAGTCAAAAGTATTGTATTTATACACCCACACAATAAAAACTTAGAAATTTTTAAATAATATTATTTACAGTAGCATCAGAAGATATCAGACACCTGGGAATAAACCTTACAAAAGATTTCAAAGACCTCTATACTAAAAATTATGAAACACTACTGAAAGAAATTACAGAAAAATTAGATAAGATATGCCATGTTCCTTGATTTAAAGACTAAGAATCATTGAGATATTCATCTCCTCAACATACAGAGTAAATGCAATTCACTATCAAAACTTGAGCAGGCTATTTAAAAGAAGTAGACAAAAAATATTTTAAATGTACATGAAAATGAAAAAACCTGGAATAGCCAAAATACACTTTTTAAAAAAAGATTTTATTTATATATTTATTTGAGAAAAAGAGGGAGAGCAAGTGGGGGCATGGAGAGGGACAAGCAGACTCTGCATGGAGGACAGAGCCTGATGTGGGGCTTGATCCTAGGTCCCCAAGATTATGACCTGAGTGGAAATCAAGAGCCAGACACCGAACCAACTAAGCCATCCAGGTGCCCTGCCAAAATACACTTTTAAGTGAGGAAAAATATTGGAGGATTTATAATCCAAGGGAAATGGAAATGTATGCCCATAAAATACTTGTATATCAATTTACATCCTTATTCACAACAGCCAAGAACCGAAAACACCACAAATATCCATCAAAGAACAGTGTGAAAAAAAACAGTATATCCATACATCCACACAATGAAACAAATCCTCCAAAACATTAGGTAATGGAAAAGCTTTTAGTCAAAAACTTTTAGTCAAAAGTTCACATTGTATGATTCTAATGATATTAAATCTAAATATGGGAAACCTCATCTATTTTGAGTGTTTTGTCTACACACACCCCCTTCTTATGCCAAAGAACAGGACACATGTTCCTCTTCTACAGGGGACAAATTTAGCAGTGGGGAGGACCATGATCCATATGACACACGTGCTTACACAGAACAAAGAGGACACACTGAGTCTGAAACATGAAAAGGTATTTTCTCATAAAGTGACAAGTCTCTCACAAGCTGTAAGGATCTGCTCCTTGTGAGGAAGGGTCCCAGGCCAAAGGCCCATTCTTATTCAGACCACGGGGCACTGACTGAAAGTATGTGCACCTGAGACTGCCTTTCCCAACATTTTCCTTTTCTCTAAAACCAAGTAGGATTGGTTAAATCTGTACTTTATTGTACACAGATACAGACTATGGACCTTGGTCAAATGAAATCCATGAACTGAGCTTTGCAAAGATTCTGTTGCTTGACAGATTAATTTAGAAGGACATTCAAGACTGGAAGCACCCGTTATTGTTTTTTTAAGGGAATAACCAGTGTGAAAATAATCAATTTCCATAATCCCAAGGAGTACTGTCACATATAAACTCCAATTTTAAATTTAATGTCCATCAAGTGAGAAGTTTTTCTTTGAGGACACAAGTGCCTTGAATTAAGAATTTTGCTTCTTATAGGTATCTGCAGCTACAGTTGGCATAGAAGAATGGCTATGAGACAATGGGACCTACAGGAATCACTGTCACCAGTAAGCTTCATTATGGTAGCATTTTCTAAAAAGAGTGTTTTATGCAAATAATCAGCAAGTTAACTTCACAGACCGAGGGGTTAGTCATCATTATTGTGTCTGCATTGAATATGCAAAAGATTATCTACAGGAAGGCTTATTGCTATTTAAGTCTCATAGAAAAGTGAATGTGGGAAGAGGAAGATTGGAAATAGAGGTAAATTGAGGAATCCCAAGGGGAGAGAGAGAATCCAACTGTGCCAAATGGGAAATCTGTAGTGGCGAATGGTGGAGCTTGTTCATTCCCACCCTTGCCCTATTTCCAAAGGCCAACACTGAGGCTTATTTACAAGGTCTACTAAGTTTCTTAGGTCAGAATGATTTTAGTATCTATGTCCTCAACTGAGGAGAGAGGTACATTTCAGAGTACCCACGTCCAGTTCCCTTGCCTCGAGTTCCTCTATGAGATCAGACTGAAGATACCTTCTGTGGGATTTCACATGAGATGTGCCCCCTTATCTATCCCGTTTCCCTCTCTCCCTTACAGTTTCCCAAGACCATTTCTTTAGTCACTCCCTCAGGAGTCCTCATCCAGAGTCTGATTTGGGGGAACTTAACCTAAAATAAGTTCCAAAGGCCTCAGGACATATGGACACTGATGGACTATAGAAAGATCTAGATATGCTATTCTTAGAGAACTGTACGTCTTCTAGCTGACTCTAGCCTCTTAATGCAGAGAAGTTTTGTCCTTAAAGCAACAACTTCAAAAAATGACAGTTAAAGAAAAACAATATTCTTTTGCCATAGAAAAAGGCTCCTATCCCAACTTCATCTTATGCAGGCGGTTCAAAAGAAACATAGTGAATCGAAAAGATCCTGGGAACTTTAACAAATACCCCTGAATTGGAAAAGTACAGGCTGAGAGAGCAGCTTCAGTGTAAGTCTATTAAGATCTCAAGATGGAGGAAGAGGCTCCTACAGCATATTCTTTCCAGGGTCCTGGGACAAACTGGGAGAACAAGCTACAGCTTATGGGTATAGACTGTATTTCTGTTTGGGTAAAATAATCCCAATGCAAGACATTTAAAGGGATCTCAAAAGGGGGCCTGGGTGGAGGAGTTGGTTGAGCATCCGACTCTTGGTTTTGGCTCAGGTCATGATCTCAGGGTCGCGAGCTTGAGCCCCGCATTGGACTCTATGCTCAGCGCATGTCTGCTTAAGTTTCTTTCCCCCTCTCTTCCTCTTCCCTTCTCCTCTTCTCTCAAATAAAATGTGAAAAAAATAAAAAATTAAAGGGGTCTCAAAAGAAATGTCAGAGTCCAAGCCCACACGCAAGGACTACATGCTGCCCCATCAGAGCTATGTCTTCACAAACCCCTGATTTCCTAGGTTAAAGGTTAATAAAAAGCAGTATCTATCACTCAAGCTATAGGTCAATCCCCAGGAAAAATAGAGAGTCAAGGAAAATTAACCCATACCATATCATAACAATGAGAACGTCTGGATATGAACATGAATCAATTGCAAAAGAAATGGCATAGAAACTGTGCAAACATACAAGACAGAGGGGAAATGCAATGAACAACAGAACAAAAAGCCTGAATAAAACAGAATTCGTGATTTTTGTATCTCCCACTATTTGCCTGGTACAAACAACCCCATGACACAGGTATTATTACAGATCAAAGAAAGAAGAATATTCTTGTGCCATAGAAAAAAGGCTCCTATCCCAGCTTCCCAACTTATAGAGGCGGTTCAAAAGAAACATAGTGAATCGAAAAGATCCTGAGAACTTTAACAAATACCCCTGAATTGGAAAAGTACAGGCTGAGAGAGTGGGGAGATAATACATAATTTGGTGTGGTTCTTCTCAGTATTTTTCAGTGTTGTTTTATTTATTTAAAGGATATAAAGTCATTTTCTTTAAAAATACAAACAAAATTACTGCATTACCTTTTAATTATTGATCGAATTTTCCAACACGTAACTGAATAGGGTCACAATGTCATCATTTTCTAAAGGGCCCACTTGAATATATAATTTCATCCCAATTTTAAATCCTTTAAGTCAAGTGCCCTGGATTCATTCTTTGTTTTCCCTACTGATGCATCAAGAACAAAATTAACAAATAAATAAAATGTGGACAAAGCAATCGATGGTGCTGGTGAGAATGTCACTAAAATATTTCACCATGAGCTACAGGCTGAGTGAACAGTGAAGGGCAGTAAAGCCAGAAAGGGGATGACTTCACCCAAAACCCCTCTGTATTGACTTCTCCATATCTTACCCAGCAATATGTTAAGTGGGAGTGAAGGGAGCAAGTGCAAGAGGCAAGTAGGATAGAAGATGTGATCTGAGAATTTTAGAGATTGGCATTTCAGGGAGAACAGCTCTGTGTGGTAAAAAGATCTTAAATGTAGTTAGCTGAGTGGGTTGCTGAAGTGACAGAAGTCACTTAATCAGATGGAATACCGGACCGATGCTGCTATGTTGAGATCATAAGCTTATTAATTGTGAAACTAACCCAGGGGCTCAAGTGCCAAAGACTTTGTGAGGTGAACGAAGTCCATGTGCTTGAAGGTGAGGAGCATTTCTGAATGAAGCTGAAACATGTCAGGACTGGCACAGGAGCCAAAGAAATGCTGACTATGTATGATGCTTCCAAGTAAATAGGTATGAATGTGGGAGAGTGTGTGTGTGTGTGTGTGTGTGTGTGTGTGTGTGTGTGTAAATGAAGGTCTCTAAGTGGTTCAGAAACTAGCATGATAACAGGAAAGACAATTAAGGTCCAGAGGTAAATACAATAGTCAGGGGAAAGCGTGAGTTTATAAAAATGCTATTCTCTGTGAACTGAGATTTCCAGAAGGCACTTGGAAAAAACTAATGATGGGATCTGCGAGGGATGGCCACAACAGAAGGGAAGGAAAAAAGAATGAGGACAAGAATGTGGGGCCTGTGTAAGTGTTGAAATTCATTTGATTGGTGGATCTTTAATGGAAGGCAGAGGCTATCAGAAGGATTAGTTCAACCTGGAGCCCAGCACATGTACGTGGTTAGTAAGCATTAAAAGAGCAAATAAATTAAATATCAGCCTCAATTTTGCAAATGAGAACTTGGTGTGAATCTTTTTTAAAGATTTGATTTATGTATTTATTTATGCATGTGCACACATGAGAGAGAGAGAGAGAGAAGCGGGAGGAGCAGAAGGGAGGGACAAGCAAACTCCACAGTGAGCAGAGAGCCTGATGTGGGGCTCAATCTCATGATCCTGAGATCATGACCTGAGCCAAAAATCAAGTCGGAAGCTTAACCGACTGAGTCATCCAGAAGCCCCTGGTGTGAAGTTTTAATTTACTTTCCAGAGGCAGCCATTTCCAGTGGCTGAAAGAGACCAAAGAGGCAAGAATATACAGTGGGGAAAAGACGTTCTCTTCAATAAATGGTGTCAGGCAAACTGGACAGCTACATGCAGAAGAATGAAACCAGACCAATTTCTTACTTCACAAAAAAAGAATAAATAAATAAATTCAAAATGGATTAAAGACCTAAATGTGAGACCTAAAATCACAAAATTCCTAGAAGAAAACATAAGCAGTAACCTTAGACATTAGCCTTAGCAACATTTTTCTAGATATGTCTCCTGAGGCAAGGTAACTTGTTGGGACAACACCAAAATAAAAAGATTTTGAACAGCAAAAGAACGATCAACAAAATGAAAAGGCAACCTACTGAATGGGAGAAGGTATTTGTTTATGATATATCCAATAAGGGATCAATATCCAAAATATATAAAGAACTTACATACCAAAACACACACAAAAACAAACAAAAAGAAAATAATAATAATCTGATCTAAAAATGGGCAGAGAACCTGAATAGACATTTTTCCAAAGACAACACATAGAAGGCCAACATGAAAAGATGCTCAACACCACTAATCAGGGAAGTGCAAATCACAAGATATTATCTTATACCTGGCAGAATGAGTAGTATCAAAAAGACAAAAACAAATGAACAAACAAAAGTAACAAGTGTTGGTGAGGTATGTGAGGGTGGGGAGAAAAGGGAGCCCTCACGCACTGTTGGTGGAAATATAAATTGGTGCGGTTCCTTAAAAAAATTAAGAGAAATACCACACGATCCAATAATTCCACTACTGGATTTACCCAAAGAAAAGGAAAACACCAATTCAAAAAGACATACTCACCCCTATGTTTATTGTGGCATTCTGTATAAAAGCCAAGATAATGGAAACAACCCAAGTTTCCATCCATAGATGATAGAGTATCTTGCTATTTGTGATAACATAGTTGGAACTACAGGATATTATACTAAGTAAGTCAGAGAAAGACAAATACCATATGATTTCACTTATATGTGGACTCTCAAAAACAAAAGTAAACAAAGAAACAAAAACATAGGAACAGAATCACAAATACAGAGAACGAATTGGTGGTTGCCAGAGGGATGGGGGTGGTGGGAGGGAAGGCAAAATAGGTGAATGGGATTAAGAGATAAGAACTCCTAGTTATAAAATAAATAGGTCATGGAGATGAAAAGTACCACATAGGGAATATAGTCAATATTATAATAATGTTGTATGGTGGCAGATAGAAACTACAAAAAAGTATTTTTTAAATAAATAAATAATTTCATTAATATATCCATTTCCCTCACTGTAAGTAATTTCAAAGATTAGATTATGAAAAATGGCATTATTTAGTTAAATTATATAAATGTGTTTATGACTCTCGAAATCCACTGCCAAATTGCATAAATAGGAATAATTCTTTGGAATGCAGCCACAAATGACAGTGATGAACAACTCTGCCAGTTTTTTTCCCCTGACCTCAGGAACTCTGAGTGTTATGAATAGTGCTTTCACATTTGCTAATTAAGGATGAAAAGGTTATTTGCATTTTCTTTGATAACTAATAAAATGTACTGTTCTTTCTCTCTCTCGGTATGTATTACTTGTATTCTAATACAAAACATAGCATAGCAACGGAATTAATATGAATGTTGATGTCAAAATGATCTGGCCTTGAAGTCTCTTTTGCCTATTTTCCTGACTCCTCTCCTAAACTATATCTAAGTCCAAAAGAAGACTATTATCTTACCTATTTTTTAAATGTCCAGCATTTAGTCCAGTATCTATCACTATTAGGGAGTCAATAAATGTTTGCTGCTTTGAGCTGTGTCCTCGGGGACTTACCTAATTTCCCTGTTTCACTTTTCTAAAAAGTGAAGCTAGCAATGGTAAGGAGTCTAAAAGGTGATATGGATACGACCTCAAGCTTTTCTGTTTACCTTCCCCTTTATTTTCATATGGATTATTACAACTGTAGGTTTTCCCCTTGTTGCCGCTTTCTCTTCATATGGATTGTTTCCCAGTTCCCTTTGTATGTGATCTTCACATAATCCAGTTATCAAAACTCCATCATTGACAAATATTTCATTTTTTATATGCTTGCTCAGTTGTACCTCTAGGTAACCTTTCAAATGCCAAAGTAAACTTCTATTTAGATGCTGATCGATAAAATATTCAAACTGTAGACTGACTTGGACAGGATGGCTATTTTCACATTTATTGGAAACGAGAACACGATCCAACTCCCCAGTTACCTCTTACTCTTTTCTTAAACCTCAGGGAAAAGGAGACAAATTAAACATACAAAATAAACATAACCCCTCTGTTCATGATGTGCCATTGTCATTGGTCTGGTGAAGTCTCTGTTCTTAGTTCATTTCCATTCCATTCATAGCAAACCTCTCCTCTACCTTCCTCCATGGACACCCATATCAACGGATGTATAAAATGTGTCTTTGGGCATGTCATTTTGTAGTTTTCTTCATATAGTTCACTCAGATTGCTTAGTGTCTGTTCCCCAAAATATTTCTTTCTGTTATATTGTGAATGGTATTTATCAATTATATAATTTAGGTAGTTGTTGCTGGAACTCAGACCACTTATATTTTAATTATTTTTCCTTACTCAGACCCTTAAGTAAACATTTCCATTACATCTCATAGTTTTGAGTGGTCTACTCAGGATTTTTTACTTATGCAATGATGGAATTTATGAATAATTATTTTTTCTATTTGACACTATTACCTTCATCATTATTACATCAACAAAAATGTCTACAATCACAAAAAAATAGCAATTATACTGTATGCTATTAGCTATTGCTATTTCACTTTTTAATTTAAAACAGTGTATTGGTTATTCTACTATAGAGTTTGAAGTAACTAATAGTTTAGATAAAAACCTTTTCCTCGCTTTGTCTATTTTGTTATTTTTTATTTTTATTTTATTTTTTAGAGAAAAAGTGCAAGCAGTGGTGGAGGGAGGGGGCACACAGAGAGGGAAGGAGAGAATCTCAAGGAGACTCCATGCTGAGCACAGAAGGGTGGGGGGAGGGAGCTGGATCTCATGATGTTGAGATCCTGACCTGAGCTGAAATCAGGAGTCAGACGTTTAACCAACTGAGCCACCCAGGTGTCCCGTAGCTTTGTCTATTTTAAAATATGTTTCTCAGGGATGTTTACTGAATTTTAGCCAAGATCTTTACTGCTTCTTATATAATTATCATTTTCATTCAATTAATTATCAATCACAAATCCCATTTAATCTTTCTTTACGTATTTTTCTATTACAGTGGGTGGGCTTATGATACAGTGATCAGTGACACATCTGTCAATTCCCTCAGATTTTTAAATGGAATATGAAAGAAGAGAAAAACAGCAGTCTTTTCCAGCTTTCAAAAACACTACCATCCACTGAAACCAGAACCACAGAGAAGGGGTTCCACAACAGGTCTGTGTCCAGCACATAGTTAAGTTGTTAACCAGATTATGTAGACAATTGTGTGGAAGATGGAACTTCAGTGAGATGGCAAGCGTCTCTATTAACTCCTGACAATTCTTTAAGAAACTCTGATACTATCACCCTGTGATAGATTAATTGTAAATATGCAAGTACTTTAGATGCCAACTAGGTCACCTCTTACATGTGTAAGAGCAATTAAAAAAAACATTTAGTCATTATTCATCACTAATTATAATAATTCATCAAATGTCTACTGTAAGTTCTGATAAAGAGTAAAGTATGGCTCTATGTTCCATGAATTATAACTGCATACCTAAGAGATGGGAATCTCACCAATTAGACATTAGACCAGGGAGAAAACTACTTTGAAATCTTGCAATGTTGCCTGGCACCAGCTACCACTCTTAGTGACCTTAAATAATACGTATGATGAGCTAGCAGCCGTGACCACCATTTGAATCTCTGTGACATGCAAGATAGAATCATTACATAACTTACTTAACCCTGAATACCACATATTTAAAATAAGTTTTTAAAAACTAGGAGTATTTTTCTTAGATAGGTTTTTCTAATTTGGCCTAAGAAGTAGTTTTTCTTCCTCCTTGTATTCACATATTAAAACTAGTGCAGAACGACATTTACTCTCATGTATTTAAGGCCTCCAGATTAATGAAACTCACTTGTCCTTTGACAAAAATTTAGTATTAAACTTTTACAGAAGATTGAGTTTGTATAATTAAAACGATACTGAGTTGTTTTTAAATCTCCCTTCGGATAATGTTGTGCCCCAAATGTTGTGTTTCCAAACATGCAAATTGAGATTTCAGCTAGAATTTTATGACTCATATCACTATTTATCTCTAACAAGAGATGTTCAATTTCAGAAAGAGTGATTTTAAATTTTTCCGATGAGCACACATGGCCGGTGGCAGCATGCCCCTATACCGGTTAGAAGTTTCAAGTAAGTTAGCTGACGTTACCTGAAAAAAATATTAACATATATGCTTAGACAGGTTCCCTCAAATCCCAGACTATTCTCCTTTTTCATTATTCCTGAATGCCAGAGAAATAGGAGTCTAAACCAGGAATTAGGGATTGTTCCCTGCTTTTAATTAGTGCTTGTATATTCCCTTGAGAGAAGAGAGAGGTTAGTAAGCAGTTGGCCTTGCTACCACGCACCACGAATAATGCTGCGAGAAATACTATAAAAGACAGAATCGTGTTCATAGAACAGGGCTGCAGCAGTTGTTACTTGGCTTCTTTTCAGTGGGAACTTCATCTAGCCAAACTTGGATCCATCCCATCACCTTCCTATCCACATCCAGCTTGAAGGATTCCTGTGTTCAGTGAGTGCTGTTTCCTGGGATCTAGTATTGAGGGGAAAGGATATGGGCATGGCTTTCTTCTGGATCCATCAAGCCCCCCAAAAAGGACTTGGAGGTGTCATGTGCTGCTTCTATTGCTGAAATCATTAGGCCTTGTTTTAAGTCTGTACTTAGTCCAGAACTTAGCTGTGTTTTCAGGTCATGAAGAAGCCAATCACTGCAGCTTGGAGCCAACAGAAAGTAAATGAACACATATAAGTCCTTATTTTAATGAACAAGGACTTCTAGATGAAAATATATCATGAGAAAAGCGACATGAATGTTCCTATGGCTGGTCAAGAACACCTGCAGAGGTGACCAAGATCATCCACACCATCACTGAATCTTGTATCCCTGAGCCACGAGTTCTCCTCCTCTTTCCCTAGATGAAACATTTAGCTTAATACACAGCTCCAGCAGTTTGTCCCTAACAGTGTCATTAGCTGACCATCTAATAGAATCGACCTCTATCTTTATGTGAGATTTATCTGAGTTTCCCTATTATTAGAAGCATACTGACCCAAGCAATTATTGATGCAGAGATTTGATCTCTGTCTCCAATTACTTTCATGATGATAAAGTGGGATAATGAAATGTTCATAGAATAATCAAATAGAGAGCCCACAACCTATTTATATACATAATTTAAACATCACAATAAGGTAAATACTAGTTTCCAAATGCTGCTATAACAAATACCACAAACTTAGTGACTTTAAACAACATAAATTTGCTGTCACAGTTCTGGAGTCAGACATCTAAAATGGGTCAGCAAGCCTGCATTCTTTCTGCCAGCTCTACGGAAGAATGTTTCCTTGCCTTTTCCATGTGGGCGAGAGGTTTCCCACATTCCTTGGCTCATGGTCCTTTCCTCACTCCAATGTTGGCTTCCACTATCACAGCTCTCTCTAACTCTGATCTTCCCACCCCCTTCCCATAAACATCCTTATGATTATGCTAGGCTTACCTCAACAATCCATCATCATCTTCCCATCTCAAAATCCCTCACGTTACCACATCTGAAGAGTCACTTTTGTTATGTAAAGCAATACATTCACAGAGTCCTACAGTTAGGATGTGGGTATCTTTGTGGGCCATTGCTCTACCTACTATAGAAAGCAATACCTTCCTCTCATTATATTTCCAGAAATACTGTCAAGAACATTGTCATGTTTTTCCCAAATGGGGAAACTGAAATCTAACAACATTGTACATGTCAGATCACACGCACAGGCTCATGTCTTTCACCAGGGCACAAAGACAACAGGCTCAGTGTCCCACCAGGCTCCCATGGCCATCCATCCCCTACTCTACATAAGCTTTCCATGCTTCCCAATTGCTAGCTAAAGTGTTTTCATTTTTAGCTTTAATAAATAATGCTGAAAATAATAGTATGTGGAACATTATCCCAATCAACAAGAAACCATGACATATATCTTTGTCAATGCATACATTTCTTTTATTATCATGTTAATCACCATACATCATTAGTTTTTGATGTAGTGTTCCATGACTCATTGTTTGCATGTAACACCCAGTGCTCCATGCAGAATGTGCCCTCTTTAATACCCATCACCAGGCTAGCCCATCCTCCCACCCCCTCCCCTCTAGAACCCTCAGGTTGTTTTTCAGAGTCCATAGTCTCTCATGGTTCGTCTCCCCCTCCGATTTCCCCCCTTCAATCTTCCCCTCCTGCTATCTTTTTTTTTTAACATATAATGTATTATTTGTTTCAGAGGTACAGATCTGTGATTCAACAGTCTTGCACAATTCACAGCACTCACCATAGCACATACCCTCCCCAATGTCTATCACCCAGCCACCCCATCCCTCCCACCCCCCACCACTCCAGCAACCCTCAGTTTGTTTCCTGAGATTAAAAATTCCTCTTATCAGTGAGGTCATATGTTACATGTCTTTCTCTGATTGACTTATTTCACTCAGCATAACACCCTCCAGTTCCATCCACGTCATTGCAAATGGCAAGATCTCATTCCTTTTGATGGCTGCATAATATTCCATTGTATATATATATACCACATCTTTATCTATTCATCTGTCGATGGACATCTTGGCTCTTTCCACAGTTTGGGTATTGTGGACATTGCTGCTATAAACGTCGGGGTTCACGTACCCCTTTGGATCCCTACATTTGTACCTTTGGGGTAAATACCCAGTAGAATGCATACATTTCTATTAATTCTATAGATGTAGATACATAATGATGTGTTCAGGACAATCCATCTCAATTTTAAATGGAAATTTCTCATTTCTCACATTGATTTATTAGGAAATCCTCTAAAAATCTATCCTAGTTTATTTCTTGGCAAACTGCATTCTAAACTCTTCTCCATGAAGAACGGTTAGGATTTAGGCCAAAATATTCTACAAATACCCAAGGTGAAAAAAAATCTGACTTTATAGTCAAGAACCAATTAATGAGCAAATTGTACAAATTTTAAACTGCCATCATTTAGCTGATAGTTTAAAAGAATCCATATCAAAATTTTATTGTGATGATTAGGTCAAAAGATGATTAGGGTTTTCATGATATATATAACATCATTGCATTTGGTTCAACAGAGATTTGTTTAAGTCACCCATCCCCTTCCTTTCAACCTGTTTCTTACTTTTTAAAGAGCTGGATATACTCCACTGTTATCTGAGGCCTCTATCAGGTCTATGTGGAAAGCAGAACCACACTACAGATTTTAATTCCACAAACAGAGTTTTCAGAAAAGCTGAAAACATGGGAAGATCAAGTATCCAGAGATAAATCATCTGTGAGAAGTTGCTGTTACCTTTGAAAGTAGGGGTACGTAGAGAAGAAGAGATGATGATATCAGAATCCAGAAGCCAGGGTCATCAGGAGGAGCTGTGATCCCAGTGAAGGGGCTGTCCGAGAGACCACCAGATGAGCCATGTGGAAAGGGCCACCAGCTGGGAGCTGGAACTCAGGAGGAAGAACCACAGGCGGGAGTTGGAGCTATGGTGTGGGCTTCCAGAGGCGATGAAAACCGTAGAGTAAAGAACTAGTGGCAAGACAGGGCTGTATAGAAAGAACTAGAATCATGGAGAAACAGCCACTGCTGAAGATTCCACCCAAAGCAAGGAGGTGAAGAATTAGCCTCGCTGTCCTTCACCCACTTCAATCTCCAGCCACTTAGGGTGAAAGAAAAAAAGTTGAATTCAATGGATAATCAAACCTTAGCAATGTAGTTTTCAAAGATCACTCCCTGCTCTAGAGAGAGGAATGGGGCGGGGGGCGGGGGAGAGAGGGGATAGAAAGTACGCCTGAAAATAAATAGTCATAGGCAAAATGGCTAGAACAATGGCCCAGAGAAAATAAAAGTAGGCATTAACCTTTAAGGCAAATGTCTAATTTTAAATATGATTTGCTCTACTGTTTATTTCTCACTGCTGAGTGGAAATCATTGCTGATCTGTTCTAATGAGCACCAGCAACAGGATTATTAATTTTTCTTAGTGTTGGATATAAACCTTTATCTGTTTGGAGAAGTGTTTAGGCCCATTAATAAAAATTCAGTCAAGGCACTTTCATGCCCTGGGGCAGTGGCCATTCCAGATTTGGCATATCGGTTAACCTCCTTATTTTAATATGTAGACCTTAACATTATCCTCTTCTCAGTTCTAGTTACCTGAAAATATGTATATAATTATCGTCCCCCAAATTAACAAGTATGCTCACATTTCCTATAACAGGGCTCATAACAATTGTGAGGAATCAGGAGGTTGGTTTTATGCCTCCTTTTAATGAAGGGGAAACAAAGATCAGAGGTTTTAACTAACTTCATACAAGTCAAACAACTAATAACAAGTAGCAGACCTAGAAATAAGATCCAATACTTAAGAAAGGAAGCACTTTGTTCTCTTGTCTAACCATTATGTTGGATACATAATTAACTCCAGTTACATCCTGGTAACTGCAAGATATGGAAGCTAGATCTTAAAAAAAATAATAATTAACAATGGTGGGTATGTGACTTAAATGACACTTTGAAGAGCTATTTACTATCAAACAATTTTGGCTTTTTGAGAAAACACAGTGTGGTTTCTTTACAGATAGAAGACAGAAAGATAAGGAAAACTAATTTTAACAAATACTAAAATACTGCGTTTGTGAATTCAATCTGAGAAACAAATGATTACTATGGGAAAAAAATCCTCTTTACAAAAGGAAAAGTGTTTGCCTTCTATTTAAGCAGAATCAAATGACATAGCACTTATTACCCTTTACTGGTCCTCTCCTTCCTTAGATTCCCACACTAATATCTTTAATTTTGCAAGGCACAGAATTTGTTAAATACCATTTGTGTTCCTCAGGTATCTGGTATATTTTTCTAGATGACTGCCGAAGACAGAAAATAAGTCAGACTGTTTTTGTTTCCCCAACGTTAATTTGATCTATTTTATCTTGCTTAGAAACACATTGTTTTATTCATTTGATTATTCTGTTTAAACCTAGAAAATTATGTGACAAATCAAAAAGCCAGTATTGTATTTAAATGTAACTATTATTTCTTGAGCATCCTCTCATTGGTATTAGAATAAGGGTATCATTACCTGAATCATACAGCCTCATTTTTATAGTTATTATAAAACCAAAATAGTTGTATGGATATAGTGAAATACACACACACACACACACACATGTATGTGTGTATACATACATATATACATATGTATTTGTGCACATGTGTATCTTTTGGCTGGATGTACACGCTTATGTTTACAATGGACATAGAAGAGTAGAGGCGGAAGGAGAGGTTAGAAATGCTGGCAAAGTAGACCATCACCTTGCGAACAGAAATGGGAAGAGCCTATTTATGCTTGTGCACCCCTGTGTGTATATACAGGCCACAGAGTCTTACTCTTTTGATCTATGATTTCTCAATTCACCTTCCCTGGGCTCCAAGATTGTAGGATCGGGGCACATGTGTGTAAGAAAGATTTTAGCACTATCACAGTGGTGATTTGAAACTAGGAATTTATTACAGAGAATGGGAAGTGTTTACCTGAGACATTTTGACCCAGAGCATCAGGGGGAAAAAAAATACAGAAAAATTCAAGGACAACTACACCTAGGACCAAATTACCAAGGTTTGGGGCAGAAATACAGCAACCTGGCTCTCCAGAGGTCTCTAATTGCTCACTCAGACAGAAACCACTGTGTCCTAGCCCAGAAAAAGAGCAACTACATCTTTCCTCTCTTAACCTTTTGGCCCCAATTTCATTCTTCCTCCCTTTTGGTCTCTCTTTTGATGTCTGGAGAGAACTCAATTTGTTTTCAGTGTGATCTCACAAGAAATGCTGAAGGCAGAGAAGTAGCTAGACAGGAAAACAAGGAATATCGTTGATGAACAAAGGAGCTTGCCTCCCATGGGGGTGGAGGGGTAGGTGGGAGGCAATGGTTTGAGGATGAGGAGTTGAAAACACCAAGGCTTTCCAACAATACAACGCCTTCCAGGTTTCTAAATATAATATGGGAATCTTGTAGGTTAAATGGAAGGACCAATAGCAGTAACTATATAAAATTCTATGTTCTTGGTTTCTTTCCCATCATGTTTTGTGATTTGTTAAATCTTTTTCTTATTTTCCCTCATTTTTAAATTAGGCGAGTGTCTTTTAATGTAAATTGAGTCAATTCATTTTGAAAGTAGTTCAGGCAATGGTTATAAATATGCTAACATGACTTAATACTATAGCTCCCATCAACCTCTACTGTCTTTGTTTTCAAACCAAAGATCCTCACCAGTAAGTTGTTTTTCTTTCATTAGTCTATTATGGTTTTTTCTCCTCTCTGATAATTATACTTAGAAAAATAAAAATATGCAGTTCTTTCTTATTCATCAAGTATGGGTCATATATAGGTATTTACATATCTTTCCAAACCTCACAACAACTCTGTGAGAGGCAGTTACTATTTCTGCTTAGTTTTATAACAAAATAATAAGAAAGGAATGGGCACTGTTGGGATTCGTAAATAGTACATGTGAGGGAACTGAGGCTGTAAGGAATTCTACAAGGGACCTATCTGCCCAAATTCTCTGAGGGAATCCCACAACTCAGGTCAGTCAAGAATCACCCCGTTGAGACCTTCTGGCCTAGGAATTCCCCTGCGAGGACATTTATGTGTGAAATTCTGCAAAGAAATGTGTGATCTTGCTTGTGACAGCCTCACTTGTGGTGAGTCAGCCCAAAGTATCTATCCACCAATAACTGGTCAAATAAATGATGGTTTACCTCTGTATGGAATATTAAAAAGCTTATAATTAAATAGGCACATTTTACATGTTAAGGTGGAAAATCTCTCAGGTATATTAAGCCAAAAAAAAAAAAAAAAAGCAAAGAATAGTGTACAGAGTATGATCTCTTTGTTGTGATACTTTTTACAATACAGATAATACTTAACATATTGTTAACATTAAAGATTATTTTGTAATCTTCTCATAATATCTATCATTCTGTATGACATATAACTGATTATATATGTGTACACACACACACACTCTTACAAAAGGATACCATAGACAAAAAAATCTGTAACAGAGATTTTGAGGGGAAATAAGGTGGGAATAAAGTTTATTTTGGTTTTATAACTTTCTTTGTGATTTGAATTTTTGTCATACTTGTATATTATTTTTCTATTAACGTAAGTTAAGATTTTTTCAGGGGTGTGGGATTATAGACAATTATTCATTCAATTAGTCATACTTCTCCATATTGAAGATGCACAAAATAAATATTTTGAATTAAAGCTAACAATGAGATTCATGAAAATAACGTATAACTTAAAAACTCTTAAGGAAAAAAACTTGATTATTTAAACACACACACACACACACACACACACACACACACACAGGTGAGAAGCAAATAGGAGAAGAAAACACATAAGAGAACTTGATACAGTATTAAGATTATAAAATGCTGGGACAATATAGAGAATAGATAATATTTTAAGACATTTTCAGTAGTATAGCTCACAGTTGAAGGACTATGCTTTGTAACTGAAAGGGTCCACAAGTGCCATGATCAGACAGAAAAGTGCATTAATAAAACATTCCAGAATACCAACTATCTTTATCTGGTTCAGGTTGTTGTAACAAAATACCACAGACTGTGTGACTTATTAACAATAGATTGCCTTATGCAGATTGCCCTATGGTTGCCCCTCTACCCTTGGATTTTGGCTTAGATCCAGTAATTTCACAATCTTTGAAAGCCTCAATTTCTTTCAGGACCTTTTGCTACTCTCTAGGCATTTACCTGCAGAGCTTCCTTTGCTCTCCTGTCTACCTTCCTGTGTAATATTTTTACACCCTATATCAACTTAGATATATAGACTGCCTCTCCACCATTTAACTTCCCCCAAAATAATCACTTTCATAATAAAAATAATTAATGAGAATTAACCTTGGTACTAAAATACTTTATGAAGTAAAAAGAATTGGAGAACTTGATTAGTACCCGGTCAGAAGTCACCTTCCAAAAAAAGGAGCCAGGTATCCTGAACAGTCACTGACAGGTTCTGGGTAAGCCTCTGTAGGAAAGGCTGAGTGACAGCAGGGAGCATGATCACATTGTCCAGTGAAAGTTTGGAAGCAGCAAAGTAATCTCAGGTCTAAAGCCTGGACCTGGAAACACTGTCCCCTGGTGTGTGTGCCCGATGCTGTCCCCTGTGTGTGCTCTACCCCTTCCTGATGGTATAAGGAAATAAACACAGAGGAATTATATGGACACAAACTAGACAAAAGTAGTCCTAGGATTCCTAGAGGCCAGCTTCCTTAGGACCAAGTATAAAGGCTCCTTCTTCCCAGAAAAAAAAATGGTATAGAAATGATGAGTTTAATTTATAAACTCTGCAGGTTACTTGCTATGTGAGATCTCCATCATATTCTTCAGTAACTCTGAACTCTGTTTTCTCATCTATAAAATTGTGTATGGGGAGAATTTTCTGAAGATAATAAGACATAAAAATAGTTAACATGTTCTATCCCTGGAAAACTGATTATCAACCTTTACTTATTCTCCAGTGTTTTCCTAACACTCTTTATGAGTTTGAAACACCAATCTGCTACCTTATTTCCTTACATTTAGCTTTATTTCCTTGACCCTGATATTCTTTAGGGATTCTTTCAAGGGTTTTCTCAACTAAGTACATTGAATGTACGTAATTATTGCTTGAATTGACTGTGTCCCTTAGGTGATACAACACAGCAGATTTTTAAAATATTGTGGCATAATGAATACTGCTTGAAATGGGCTAAAGACTCTGTTGAAACCATTAAGGGGTGGGATCTATACTTCAGAGAACAAAAAAAAAGGGGGAAGAGAAAGAAAGAAATGTAACGTTACCTAGAACCTTAAAGAGTTAAGTAAAGAATTGAGGGGAACACCCACTCTATCTCTCTATCTAAACCATGTCTCTTTGTGCATCACCAAAATGTGGGCAATTGAGAACATTATTTACCTCCCCAGAGAAAAGATGATGGATCTGAAGAACCAATATCAAAGATCGGACCTTTCAATAGCAGATATTATCAAAGACTAACTAGCACAAGATTGATAATCACACATATATTGAGGATAGCTCCTCTTGATTGCAGAGGGGAAAACATTCCCAACTAGGTAGGACTCACTGAGTTTATCTACAATTAACAAAGAAGAATATCACAAAGGTATAGTCCTTGTCAGTCAAGATAGACCAGTTATGCTGAAGTAAACAACTCCCAAATCTGAACATAGAAAAATGTAAGTTCTTGCTCATGCTATAAGTCCAGTGAAGACTATTTGGGGGAGGGGATGGTTCTACCTTTTCTGTTCTTCAGGGATACCGGCTGACAAAGGTTCCATCAACCATTAGGTGAATTGCACATGTCTTTATCCTGTGTCATTTCCACTTACTTTATGTTGGCCAAAACACATTACATGATCATGTCTAAATTAAAAAGGGACAGAGAAGTATAATCCTATTAAGTGGCTAGAAAAAAAGGTGAAACAGGGTATTTGTGAGGGCCCTCTTCACTGCCATATGATGTCATAAAATTATAAATATAAAAAGAATAGATGTACAGGGCGGAGCAAGATGGCAGAGGAGTAGGAGACCTGGATTTCGTCTGGTCTCAGGAATTCAGCTGAATAGGGATCAAACCATTCTGAACACCTACAAACTCAACAGGAGATCGAAGAAGACAGTAGCAACAACTCTTGGAACAGAGAAGCGACCACTTACTGGAAGGTTGGACGTGAGGAGAAGTGAATCCGAGGCAATATTCGGGAGATAGACGGCGGGGGAGGGGGCCTCCGTTGGCCGCTTCTGGCAAGTGATAGAGCAGCGGAGCACAAAACTGGAACTTTTAGAAGTCGGGTCCACTGAGGGACGTCGCTCCAGTGGCTAAGCGGGGGGCTGGAACCCTCGCGGGACAATGTGGCCTCAGGACCTTCGGGGTCACAGAAAGACCAGGGTGCCTGAGTGTGGCAGAGCTCCCAGGTATCCGAGCGGGGAAGCCAGCCGCAGAGATGGAGCCGAGGCGTGGGCTCTCAGCTCGGGGTTGCCATAAACTGTGATCCGCGGCCCAGTCGGGCTACTGCTCCTCCAGCTGGGACCCAACAAGCGGCAGAGCCGGGGAGACTCCCCTTCCTCCCCCGGGAGGAGCGGCGCGGAAGTGCACCGCAGGGATCTGCTGGGTTTGGAGCTTCCACACGGGGTCAGGTGCCAGAGATGGAAACACTCGGTCACAGGCCGGGTGAGCACGGAGTGCGGCCGGAGACCGGGGACACGGGAGTGACTGCTTTTCTCTGGGGGCGCACTGAGGAGCGGGGACCCGAGTTCTCAGCTCCTCCGGATGGAGATTGGGCGGCCACCATTTTCACCCTGGTCCTCCAAAGCTGTACCGAGAGGTTGCAGGGAATAAAAGCACCTGAGAGCAACCCGGAGCAGCTTGCTTAGCCCGGACTCACAAGGGCGGGGCAATTCCGCCTCCGGCAAAGACATTTGGAAACCACGGCAACAGGCCCCTCCCCCGGGAGATCAGCACGAACAGCCAGGAAGCCAAGACCACGTTTACCAATCAAGGAGAACGGGAGAACTCCAGCGCTAGTGGAATACGGCACATAGAATTCATGTCTTTTTTACCATGATTCATTAGTTATTCAAAGTTAAATTTTTTTAACTGTTTATTTTTTTGAATTTTTCTTTTTCCCTTTTTCAACCAACATCTTATCAATCCCTTTTTTAAAAAAACATTTTTTATTTTTCATTTTTAGAGTCATATTTTATCCCTTCATAGTACTTACCCTTATTTTTGGCATATGTATATTTAAGTTGTTCTCTCTTTAAAATTTTGAGATACAGTTTCTTCTAACAGATCAAAATATACCCTAAATCACGTGTATGGCTTTGTTCTAGTCTCCTGCCTGATCACATTCTCTCCCTTTTCTTTTTTTTTTTAAATCTTCTTTCTTTCTTTAAACAACTTCTTATCAATTCCTTTTATAAAATCTTTTATAATTTTCATCTTTACACTCAACTTCCATCCCTTCATTGTATCAGCCCTTATTTTGTACATATATAAGTCTTTCTTCCTTTAAAATTTTAGGAGGCACTTTCTTCTAACAGACCAAAATACGCACAAAATCTAGTGTGTGGCACTGATCTATGCACTAGCCTGATCATATTTGATCATATTCTGTTTTTTTTGTTTTGTTCTGTTTTTATTTGTTTTTATCTTTTTCTTTTTCCTTTTTTTTCTCTTTCTTTTTTCTTTCTTTCCCTTTCTTGTCCCCTGGTTTCGGGTCTTTTCTGATTTGTATACAGTATATTTGCTGGGGACGTTGTTAACCTGTTAGCATTCTGTTCTCTCATTCATTTATTCTCCTCTGGACAAAATGACAAGACAAAAAAAATCACCTCAGCAAAAAGAACAAGAGGTAGTACCGTCTGCCAGGAACCTACTCAATACTGACATTAGTACAATGTCGGACCTAGAGTTCAGAATCATGACTTTAGAGATACTAGCTGGGCTTGAAAAAAAGCGTGGAAGTTATTAGAGAAACCCTTTCTGGAGGAATAAAAGAACTAAAATCTACCCAAGTCGAAATCAAAAAGGCTATTGATGAGGTGTAATCAAAAATGGGGGCACTAACTGCTAGGATAAAAGAGGCAGAAGAAAGAATCAGCGATCTAGAAGACCAAATGATGGAAAATAAAGAGGCTGAGAAAAAGAGAGAGAAACAACTACAGGATCATGAGGGCAGAATTCGAGAGATAGGCGATATGATAAGATGAAACAACATTAGAATAATTGGGATCCCAGAAGAAGAAGAAAGAGAGAGAGGGGCAGAAGGTATATTGGAGCAAATAATAACAGAGAACTTCCCTAATGTGGGGAAGGAAACAGGCATCAAAATCCAGGAGGCACAGAGAACCCCTCTCAAAATCAATAAAAATAGGTCAACACCCCGACATCTAATAGTAAAACTTACGAGTCTCAGAGACAAAGAGAAAATCCTGAAAGCAGCTCGGGAGAAGAGATATGTAACCTACAATGGTAGAAACATTAGATTGGCAACAGACCTATCCAAAGAGACCTGGCAGGCCAGAAAGGACTGGCAAGATATCTTCAGAGCACTAAACGAGAAAAATATGCAGCCAAGAATACTATATCCAGCTAGGCTGTCATTGAAAATAGAAGGAGAGATAAAAAGCTTCCAGAACAAACGAAAACTAAAGGAATTTGCAAACACGAAACCAGCCCTACAAGAAATATCGAAAGGGGTCCTCTAAGCAAAGAGAGAGCCTAAAAGCACCATAGATCAGAAAGGAACACAGACATATACAATACAGTAACAGTCACCTTACAGGCAATACAATGGCACTAAATGCACACCTTTCAATAGTTACCCTGAATGTAAATGGGCTAAATGCCCCAATCAAAAGACACAGGCTATCAGAATGGATTAAAAAACAAGACCCATCCATATGCTGTCTGCAAGAGACTCATCTTAATACAAAGACACCCCCAGATTGAAAGTGAGGGGGTGGAAAACAATTTACCATGCTAGTGGAAACCAAAAGAAAGCTGGGGTGGCAATCCTTATATCAGTCAAATTAGATTTTAATACAAAGACTGCAATAAGAGATGAAGAAGGACACTATATCCTACTTAAAGGGTCTATCCAACAAGAAGATCTAACAATTGTAAATATCTATGCCCCTAACATGGGAGCAGCCAATTATATAAGGAAGTCAATAACAAAAGCGAAGAAACACATTGACAACAATACAATAATAGTGGGGGACTTTAACACCCCCCTGACTGAAATGGACAGATCATCTAAGCAAAAGATCAACAAGGAAATAAAGACTTTAAATGACACACTGGACCAAATGGACTTCACAGACATATTCAGAACAATCCATCCCAAAGCAACGGAATACACATTCTTCTCTAGTGCCCATGGAACATTCTCCAGAATTGATCACATCCCAGGTCACCAAATCAGGTCTCAACCAGTACCAAAAGATTGGGATTATTCCCTGCATATTTTCAGACCACAATGCTTTGAAACTAGAACTCAATCACAAGAGGAAAGTCGGAAAGAACTCAAATACATGGATGCTAAAGAGCATCCTACTAAGGAATGAATGGGTCAATGAGGAAATTAAAGAAGAATTAAAAAATTCATGGAAACCAATGAAAATGAAAACACAACTGTTCAAAATCTGTGGGATACAGCAAAGGCAGTCCTGAGAGGAAAGTATATAGCAATACAAGCCTTTCTCAAGAGACAAGAAAGGTCTCAAATACACAACCTAACCCTACACCTAAAGGAGCTGGAGAAAGAACAGCAAAGAAAGCCTAAACCCAGCAGGAGAAGAGAAATTATAAAGATCAGAGCAGAAATCAATGAACTAGAATCCAAAAGAACAGTAGAACAGATCAACGAAATTAGGAGCTGGTTCTCTGAAAGAATTAACAAGATGGATAAAACCCTGGCCAGACTTATCAAAAAGAAAAGAGAAATGACCCACATCAACAAAATCATGAATGAAAGAGAGATCACAACCAACACCAAAGAAATACAAACAATTATAAGAACATATTATGAGCAACTCTATGCCAGCAAATTAGATAACCTGGAAGAAATGGGGGCACTCCTAGAGATGTATCATCTACCAAAATTGAAGCAGGAAGAAATAGAAAACCTGAACAGACTTATAACCACTAAGGAAATTCAAGCAGTCATCAAAAATCTCCCAAGAAACAAAAGCCCAGGGCCAGATGGCTTCCCAGGGGAATTCTATCAAACATTTAAAGAAGAATTAATACCTATTCTCCTGGAACTGTTCCAAAAAATAGAAATGGAAGGAAAACCTCCAAACTCATTTTATGAGGCCACCATTACCTTGATCCCAAAACCAGACAAAGAGGCCATCAAAAAGGAGAATTACAGACCAAGATCCTTGATGAACATGGATGCAAAGATTCTCACCAAAATCCTAGCCAATAGGATCCAACAGTACATTAAAAGGATTATTCACCACGACCAAGTGGGATTTATCCCTGGGCTGCAAGGTTGGTTCAACAACCGCAAATGAATAAACATGATACAATACATTAATAAAAGAAAGAACAAGAATCATATGATCCTCTCAATAGATGCAGAAAAAGCATTTCACAAAGTACAGCATCCT
This sequence comes from Eumetopias jubatus, assembly GCF_037043125.1. NCBI lineage: Eukaryota > Metazoa > Chordata > Mammalia > Carnivora > Otariidae > Eumetopias > Eumetopias jubatus. The sequence continues at coordinate 56,145,391 of NW_028274821.1, forward strand.
TTCTTGATCAAAACTCTTCAGAGTATAGGGATAGAGGGGACATACCTCAATATCATAAAAGCCATCTATGAAAAACCTACAGCGAATATCATTCATTCTCAATGGGGAAAAGCTGAGAGCTTTTCCCCTAAGGTCAGGAATGCGGCAGGGATGTCCACTCTCACCACTGCTATTCAACATAGTACTAGAAGTCCTAGCCACAGCAATCAGACAACAAAAAGAAATCAAAGGCATCCAAATCGGCAAAGAGGAAGTCAAACTCTCACTCTTTGCAGATGATATGATACTGTATGTGGAAAACCCAAAAGACTCCACCCCAAAACTGCTAGCACTCATACAGGAATTCAGTAAAGTGGCAGGATATAAAAATCAATGCTCAGAAATCAGTGGCATTCCTACACACCAACAACAAGACAGAAGAGAGACAAATCAAGGAGTCGATCCCATTACAATTGCACCCAAAACCATAAGATACCTAGGAATAAAGTTAACCAAAGAGGCAAAGGATCTGTACTCAGAAAACTATAAAATACTCATGAAAGAAATTGAAGACGACACAAAGAAATGGAAAAACGTTCCATGCTCATGGATTGGAAGAACAAACATTGTGAAGATGTCAATGCTACCTAGAGCAATCTACACATTCAATGCAATCCCCATCAAAATACCATCCACTTTTTTCAAAGAAATGGAACAAATTATCCTAATATTTGTATGGAACCAGAAGAGATCCCGAATAGCCAGAGGAATGTTGAAAAAGAAAAGCAAAGCTGGCGGCATCACAATTCCGGACTTCCAGATCTTTTACAAAGCTGTTATCATCAAGACGGTATGGTACTGGCACAAAAACAGACACATAGATCAATGGAACAGAATAGAGAGCCTAGAAATGGACCCTCAACTCTATGGTCAACTCATCTTTGACAAAGCAGGAAAGAATGTCCAATGGAAAAAGGACAGTCTCTTCAACAAATGGTGTTGGGAAAATTGGACAGCCACATGCAGAAGAATGAAACTGGACCATTTCCTTACACCACACACAAAAATAGATTCCAAATGGTTGAAAGTCCTAATCGTGAGACAGGAGTCCATCAAAATCCTAAAGGAGAACACAGGTGGCAACCTCTTCGACCTCAGCCGCAGCAACCTCTTCCTAGAAACATCGTCAAAGGCAAGGGAAGCAAGGGCAAAAATGAACTCTTGGGATTTCATCAAGATAAAAAGCTTTTGCACAGCAAAAGAAACAGTCCACAAAACCAAAAGACAACCGACAGAATGGAAGAAATATTTGCAAATGACATATCAGATAAGGGCCAGTATCCAAAATCTATAAAGAACTTATCAAACTCAACACCCAAGAAACAAATAATCCAATCAAGAAATGGGCAGAAGATATGAACAGACATTTTTCCAAAGAAGACATCCAAATGGCCAACAGACACATGAAAAAGTGCTCAACAATCGCTCGGCATCAGGGAAATCCAAATCAAAACCTCAATGTTATACCACCTCACACCAGTCAGAATGGCTAAAATTAACAAGTCAGGAAATTACAGATGTTGGCGGGGATGTGGAGAAAGGGGAACCCTCCTACACTGTTGGTGCGAATGCAAGCTGGTGCAGCCACTCTGGAAAACAGTATGGAGGGTCCTCAAACAGTTGAAAATAGAGCTACCATATGATCCAGCCATTGCACTACTGGGTATTTACCCCAAAGATACAAATGTAGGGATCTGAAGGGGTACGTGCACCCCAATGTTTATAGCAGCAATGTCCACAATAGCCAAACTGTGGAAAGAGCCGAGATGCCCATCGACAGATGAATGGATTAAGAAGATGTGGTATATATACACAATGGAATATTATGCAGCCATCAAAGGAATGAGATCTTGCCATTTGCAACGATGTGGATGGAACTGGAGGGTGTTATGCTGAGTGAAATAAGTCAATCAGAGAAAGACTTGTATCATATGACCTCACTGATATAAGGAATTCTGAATCTCAGGAAACAAACTGAGTGTTGCTGGAGTGGTGGGGGGTGGGAGGGATTGGGTGGCTGGGTGATAGACATTGGGTAGGGTATGTGCTATGGTGAGCACTGTGAATTGTGCAAGACTGTTGAATCACAGATCTGTACTTCTGAAACAAATAATGCATTATATGTTAAGGTAAAAAAAAGAAGAAGAAGAAGATAGCAGGAGGGGAAGAATGAAGGGGAGTAAGTCGGAGGGGGAGATGAACCATTAGAGATGATGGACTCTTAAAAACAAACTGAGGGTTCTAGAGGGGAGGGGGGTGGGCGGATGGGTTAGCCTGGTGATGGGTATTAAGGAGGGCACATTCTGCGTGGAGCACCGGGTGTTATGCACAAACAATGAATCATGGAACACTACATCAAAAACTAATGATGTAATGTATGGTGATTAACATAATAAAAAATAAATAAATAAATAAAAATAAAAAAATAGATGTACAAACTACTAGGGAGAGAAATCATATTACTTGTAAATAAAATATAGAATTAAATGAGAAACTCTGGAAGAGAAGGGCATACTTCAAGAATTGCCCATTCAGGGGCATCTGGGTTGCTCAGTTGTTAAGCGTCTGCCTTCTGCTCAGGTCATGATCCCAGGGTCCTGGGATCCAGCCCTGCACAGGGCTCCTTGCTCAGCGGGAAGCCTGCTTCTCCCTCTTCCACTCCCCCTGCTTGTGTTCCCTCTTTCGCTGTGTCTCCCTCTGTCAAATAAATAAAATCTTAAAAAAAAAAATTGTGCATGCAGTCATACTGATTCTACATATGAAAGCAAAAGAAAGAATTACCTGATGTCTTTGGATAATTATGAAATACGCCCTTTCACCAAGTTTTTTTTTTTTTTTTTGGGAAATACCTCCAGCTACTGAAGGCTGAATTTCAGAAAGAATTTTTGAACAGGATGTTGATAAAAATGAGTACTGACAGATCCATTTATCAAAGAGATGGGTGAATAAGATTACAGAAAGCAATAACCGCAGCTGGTTAGAATTATCTAAGCATTGAAACATATACATTAACAACACACACACAGTATAAAACAAACCCACAACCGTGTTTCCAGAGCTCCAATTACATTACCAGGTTGGCGGAAGACTGAAAAGATAAAAACCACAAAATACAGCACTTCTCTTTCCCATATAATTGAATCCACAGATATTGTGAACTATTCAAATTATGTGAAGAAATAATAGCTAGAAAAGTTTTATGATAATCAATAACATACACACACACAGCATTAATGATTTAGGTCCTAAATTGATTTAGTTTCTAAATTTTTAAAATCATGCTTAATTCAGCAAAAGGTAAGGAGCTAAGTAAAACCTGGTGCCCACACCTTTTATACAATATTGCTTCGTACAATTCTTGGTAACACTGGGAATTTAAAATCCATCTTATTTGTTTAGGTAAAAGGTGAGTTACAGAGTTGAAAGGCAGGACGCAGATCAAATGTTAGAATTTTCAAAAATAAATATATTTTCTATTTTTCTATCTACAACAGACATGCATATAATTTAAAGGTTAGAATTCATCAGGGGACAAAACTATCTGTCTGATATATGGCCAGCATTGTTCTTCTCCTTCTCCTATTTAAATCAGTAAAATGTATGGGAAATATTGTCAAGTGAAACAAGAAAGCCGACTTAAATGATGATGAAAGGCACAGGCAGACATGACAACCCTCAATCTATTTACATCCAACAAACAGCAAGGCATACCGGTACATAAAGCAAAAAATGTTACAAATACTAGGAATAAAAGAGAAACATAATTGCAGTGACATTTTAATTGTTACTGTTATAGGACCATTAAAAATAGATAAAAGCAAAGATAGGAAATCAGAAATATATAAATTTTGGGATTTGATTCCATTTGCATGTTTTCTATTATTTTTCTTTGCTTCAATTTGCGAGCTTAAGTTCATTGCGTGTTTTGTGCTGGAGCTGAACTTTCTCATGCACCATAGCTTAAGACTTAGCTACTGATGGTATCAGCACCCTTTTCATGTAAGGCAGAAAGCTCTGAGGCCAAAAATCTTTTAAAAATTATCTCAAAGAGGCGACTGGGTGGCTTAGTCAGTTAAGCATCCTGCTCTTCTTGATTTCCGCTCAGGTCATATCTCATGGGTCTTAAGATAAAGAGCCCCATATCTGTCTCCTTGCTCAGCCGGGAGTCTGCTCAAGATTCTCTCCCTTTGCCCCTCCCCCTACTAGGGCACACTCTTCCTGTCTCTCTAAAATAACTAAATCTTTAAAAAAATAATAAAAATAAAAATAATCTCAAAATCCAAATGTATGTTCTTCGATATGCCTACTGAAATGATTTCAACATTGTTTATTCAACATTCTACTCCTCTCCCTATTCATGCGTTAACCAAGATCTCCGATTCGTTATTCTTTCTGATTTTTACAACTTGTTTACTACACTATTTGGTTATGATGCTGGACTGAACTGATTTCTTAGAAAAGATCTAAAGGCATGAAGATGTAGCATTCTCTACTTCCAAGAAGATTACAAGTTCATTTTCAGGGTAACTAGTTAGAGAGCCAAAGGTCATTAAAGCATTGATGCCCTATTGTCTTAAATAGCATTGTCGTTGTGTGATCTAAAAGCCAAAGACTGTTTTATCTCAGTAAATTTGCTCTAGTCTAAGTCTGTTAGATTCAAACTCCTCATGTGTGGGGAAAAAAGGCAATTAATGTACTGTATATGAATGAATATAAACTAAGTTGTTGGAATTTATAATGAGAGATGAAATTAAGGACTTATTCTGCCTCTTAGCAGTGAAATGAGTTCTAGTCAACTGGATTATTTTTCAGTAAAAGTTTTATGAAAGTCTAAATCAGAAAACACAAATGAAACCAAATTAGAAATCATGCGCAAAATATAAATGCAAATTTACTTTGAGAAAGTAAACTAATGTTGAATTGATTGGGAACATGAGCATAGGGGATTGTGACTTTTAATCCCCTAAGTGTCATAAATTGAATGGTAATACATGTTCTTATTTCAGTAAAAATCTGTGTCTGTGATGACTAGAAATTTTAGGGTACAACCATATCTTAATAATCATAAGGTCTAATTCCTCATTTTCCACATGGATAATAGCAGCCTGGAGAAGTGACCTCCTCGGAGGGACTGGAACCTGGGTGTTAGCATGTGTATTTCTTTCTTCTGTATCTCTCCTCCTGACACTGTTAATTCAGAAATTAACAATCATTTCAATTAATCAATTCATTTCAATGTTCTTTCCAGAGATCTACAGATCATTGTCGTCCCTTATTATGTGGCTCATTAATCATATTCTGGGCTAATATATTTAAAAATTATCTTGGAAATGTTGGAACTGTATTTTATCAGAAAATGCTATGGGGACCATTCATAAAGAAATGGAGACAGGGCGTCAGTGTTGGGGGAAAAAAAAAAACAGTGGTACAGGAGTCCTAAAGTTCTGATCTGGAAAAGCAGAAGATAATTAAGGAAACACCAAGCTGAGAGCATCCCGTGAGAAAATGAGGAGGAAGAACTACATGGCATCCCAGATCAGGACATAACAGGTTTAAAAGTCAGGAATTCATGAAAGAAAAGGCACACAGCATCTTCAGAAGCAAGGGCGAAATAGGGCAGAAGAGAGTGGCGCTTGCCAAAGCGCAGCATCTCACACAAGAGGGCTTTGCAGTCGAAGGAAGGTGCAGGTGTCCCCTGATGGACGTGTGGTGTGCGGTGGTTGCGCCTGACGGCCAGGCCCTAGAAAGTTGTGTGATGACGAGAGTCATTAAGGAGTTAGAAGTAACAGGATTATGTAATGATATTTACATGCAAGCAGGATTATTTTATGATTAGGATCATCCAAATGAATAACAAATGTGCTCTTGGTGTTGGGAGTTTTCTGCCCTGCACGGTGGGAGTTTGAGACCAGGGCTGAGCAGGTGTGTGTGTGTGTGTGATACTGCAAGATTACCACCAAGCACTCCAAGACCCAGGTTCTCCCAATGTCTAGTGATTTTATTGCTTTTGAAGCCCGGCGGAGGTGGTGGGAGGAGAGCCAGGATTTCTACTGGCTGACCAAGCTTCCTTACGGAATATCAGTCACTTCAAGTTCCTGGAATTTGGATGTGGCTTTTACACGTTCTTGTTTGTTTCTACATATGGACTCAGTTGGTTTCTGCTCTCAATTAACAGTGTCAGGAGGAGAGATACAAAAAAAAGAAATACACATCAAACAGGATTCACACACACATGCAAACAAAGCAGAAGCTCTACAGAGATGTAGAGACCCAAAGAATGAACACATACAGAGATAGAGACAGGCAGAAAGAGAGATATACACGCACAGGCATAACCATAAGACACAGAAATATAGATATACTACACATAGAGAGGAACATGGAAGAGATACACAGAGTTTCAGAGACAAACACAGGCATGCAGGCAGAGTAACGTGCAGACAGATATGCAGAGAGATCCAGGCAGCAGATAATGGAGAGATGAGTGGAAAGACACATCAGGAGGAGACACATGCAGGGGGAGTCCCGCCGAAATCCAAACTTGTGTTCTTCTCAACAGGCCCTAAAACTGTGCTTGCCAGGGCCTCAATCATGCCAGTCTTACCAGAACTGCCAGGGCTAACACCAGGAATAAGCTTTTGTAAAAAAAAAAAAACCAACAATACAAAACCCCACAAATATTTCTATTATGTACCTTTGGCGAGAAACATCTCATATTAAATTTTCATCAATCGTAAAGTAATGTATATTACTAGATTTGATGCATATCATTCCTTTTTTTTTAACTGAAAGAGCCTTACCAGTACACTAAAGTCTAGTGTGTCACTTGTCCCCAACTTTAGCAACTTTCTTGCCAAATTGATTTGTAATTTTTAATTATTCTCTATTTTAGCTTTCTAGTATTTTGGGTTCTCTGGTTTCACCCTTGTCCACTTTTATTCTTTTTATTTATATGGTTTTAAAATATTGTATTTTATTCATCTTAATTCTTGGGCTAGCTCTATTTTCAGCTGTTAGTTATTAAATTGGAAATTTTAAAAAATCTTTCAACAATAGATGGAAAACAAATAAACTGGAATGCCTTTGATAGCAAACAATGGAAAAGACAAGTCAAACTGGCTTAAACAATAAGAACACTTATAGACTCTCGTACCTGGAAGGCCATAGGTCATGTAGGTTGTAGGCTTTACTTAATTCAGTGGCTTTGATTCCATTCCCCTGTGATTCTTGGAGAGGCAGGAGGAAGTAGGAAACCTCTCTGCGTTCCAGCTTCATCTTCAGGCTGGTAATCAGATGGCTACAGTGTTCCTAATATACCTACCGATGGCCAGCAGGACAGAAACATCTTAAGGTTTTCCCTTAAGAGTAACGAAAAGTTTCCCAGAATCCCCTTTTCAAAATTCCCCTTACATTTCATTGGCCCAGATTTAGTCTTGTGCCCTTTCCTGAGCCTATCTCTGGCCAAGGAATGCCCTACACTTTTTATCACACGTTTGGGTTCTTAAACCAATCACCGGCTGGGGAAGGGGATTTTGTTAATTGACACAGACTAATTAGTGCTCCCAGCTGAGTTGGGGCCAACCTCTAAAACCTCACCATTTCTACAAGTCAGAAAAGGAGTAGATACCAGAAGGAAAATTAAGGCGTTAGCTTGGAAAGGGCATAGGTAACCAGCCAGCTCCTGGATGGGCAACCAATTATAGCCCTTAACATAATCACCTTTATTTCTTGACGGGTCTTAACACAAATAAACATGACAGGTGTAAAATGCCTTACATTTGTGACAGTTCTACTGGCCATCCTCTGTTTTGTTTTGTCATTTTTTTTAACTAGCAAATTGAGAGATTTGGTAAACTGTTAACCTTCTCTGTGAAATCTGCCCTGATTTTTAACCCCCAGAATTAATGACACTCTTTTATGATATTTCATTTATATTTTTGTCAGAGTGTTTATTGATTTATATTTATGCTAGACCATGACCCCAGGAGATGGGATGAGGCATTCATTCTCAAAGCTTCATGATCTTTTATAGTCCTGGAATATATTAAGTGCACAATTAATGTTTACTGAGTTGATTTAAATATCAAGCAATTGGAATGTTTATAGAGCATATTCACTGACATAAAAGAGACTGTGAGGGATGATTCCAGATGATGACAATTTTGAAAAACTCCATGAGGCCTACATCACTCTGCTTTAAACTACTTTGGGGAAATTGTCCATATTTTAACAACTTATAATAAAAGCCTACAAAAACTCCTAGAGTATGAAAAGTGTGGCATAGGGAATACAGTCAATAATATTGTAATAACATTGTACAGTGACAAATGGTAACTATACTTACCATGGTGAGCATTGTATAATGTATAGAACTGTCCAATCACTATGTTGTACAACTAAATTTAATGTCATATTGTATGTCAACTGTATACTTCAGTAACAAAATCTTTTTAAAATTTCTAAAATTAAGAAATAGCATTGAGATATAAGAATGATATGCTGATGAAAGAATATGTTGTTATAATGCATTACACATCCTTAAGTCGATTTTCGATACTCAACGGAATGTCTCAGATACATTTCTTTAAAACTTTTCATTGAAACACCTAGGGAAAAAATTCAAAATATCAGTGGGTTCTGGCAATAGGCCATTAACTTATAAGCAAAGGTCAAAAAATTATTTTTAAAATATTTATAATTCTATATACTTTGTATATGTAATATTACATTGTTTCCTATATATGTACAAAATATAAAGGGTAGGTTCGAAAACAGCTGATGTATAAACAAAACCTGAGTATTACTACTTGCCTCTCACAATTATCAGAGTTTAAGATTGATTTTGTAAAACAGAAATTTTAAAGAATTCAGAGAAGTTTCAAACAATTCAAAGAGGATTAAAAATCAAACATAACCATCTTAGGATGGAGACTGTGGGTTGGCCAGCTCCATTTCTGTCCCACCATCCTCTTGCGGGACCTTCCTATACAGAGTCTTTTTTTCTTTTTTAAGATTTTATTTATTTTTTTGACAGAGAGAGACACAGTGAGAGAGGGAACACAAGCAGGGGGAGTGGGAGAGGGAGAAGCAGGCTTCCCGCCGAGCAGGGAGCCCGATGTGGGATCATGTCCCGAGCCAAAGGCAGACGCTTAACGACTGAGCCACCCAGGCGCCCCCCTATACAGAGTCTTGAGAGCAAAGCCATGCATTTCCAGGACTCCTTCACAGTTAGGGTTTGGAGCAAAAATTAGTTCTCACCAACCAAGTGAAAGCACAGAACTTTTGGAAAATGGAAGTGAAACCGAGGTTATCTCTGGCTTCTTTTTCTATTATTTTTTTTCTATTATCTAGTATTATTATTACTGCTATTAGCAAACAGGGTTGTGGAGACATTAGGCTTTCCTGCCTCAGCCTTCCCGCCTGGTCTCGGGCTCCTCAGGCAATGGAGTGATGGCAGCAGCTGGGGCAGAGGCAGAGGTAGAATCCGGATTCCAGCCTCCTACACTTTGGATATCAGTTTATGCACTATATTCTTAAACTCAGTATTTCTAAGCTGATTTCAAAGACAGCATTTCATTTAATAGGTCAGTTCTTCAGAGTTCAGAAAATCATTCCTGGCATCCCAGGCTAGAGTTTGCTTCTCTAGAAATTCTATAAATTTTATAACAAATGTCGACTTCCTTTCTACCTGGAACATTGACAAGATGTAACAACCAGAAACAAAAGTTCAAAGCAAAGAAAATGCGAAAAACATGATAAAACAAGAATACATGGAATCAGAAAATATTATATGAAATAACAGAAATAAGATGAAATATACGAGTGATGGTCATAGATGAAATAGCTAAGTTGTTTCCTCCTTTTTAAATGAAATGCACTCCTATGCATCAAAATAACTTATAAACATTGACGAATATAAGAAACCTATTGCTGGGGCGCCTGGCTGGCTCAGATGGTTAAACGTCTCCCTTCGGCTGAGGTCATGATCCCAGGGTCCTGGGATCGAGCCCCACATCGGGCTTCTGGCTCAGCTGGGAGCCTGCTTCTCCCTCTCCCTCTGCCTCCCCCCTGCTCATGTTCGCTCTCTCTCTCTCTGTGTCTGTTTCAAATGAATAAATAAAATATTTTAAAAAAAAGAAACCTATTGCTGTGACCCAAGTGTCAAATGGAGAATGATAAGCAAAAATACACTCAATAAAGAAGAGAAAAAAAAGAGAAACTTCTTTGCTTTCTTTCTTGCAATGATTGCTGTGTTGATATCAGAGAAAACGGAATTTGATTTTAAAAGCATTAAACAGAAAAATAATATTATATACTCAATAAAAACACAAGTCATGAACATTTATGTCCACACAACATTGATTTTTTTTCATGTTTTGTGAAAATTCAATTCCTTAAAACTCTGCAATACCATTGCCAAATAATTCAAAAGTTGTCATAAGATGAAGATTTTTGATGTACAAAAGTCAGGCTAATCTCTTTACACTTTTCCCTCGTTTGCACAAGCATCCCTAATTACTGACTCAACTTTGTTAATTTGAATGTTATTCAAAAAGAATGCAAAATGAAATTTCTAAACCTTGAAAAAATGGAGCATTTTAGGAAGTGGATGAATCTAACGATGATATTTAGACTGTATTATGTTTTGACACCTTACAAATGCTCTATGAGCTATTCTCATTGCTTTTAGAATTAGTCAATAGTTAAAAAGAAAAATATTGGGAAACAATTTTCTGAATTCTAGTTCTTATTGTGGTCTTTACGTTTTTATATCTTTCCCGAAGTTTACGTAGTATTTTTATTACTTTTATATCAGAGAATTTATGTTTTAAAGATACATAGGTTTCACATTTCACACATTATCATTGCGCATCAATGGCATTAGCAACAAATTTTTTAACATTCTTTGAATAATTTAAATAATGCAGATTATATTTTTCGGTTTATTCTTATTGTCTTCAACGCTTAATTTAATTCCAACTGATCTCAGATGCCTTTAGGGCATTATTTCTATGTTGTTGTTTTTTTCCCTCAGAGAAAGAAGGAGTCAGTGGTCTTTATAAATATAATTTCAATCACATAATTCTGCACCTCCATTTCTTCTCCACCCTTTTAGTTACCGTTGTGTCAGGCTGAAAAGATGAAAAAATACATTTTATAAAATTAGATTCCCCATTGACTGTCCAAACAACTCAGATGGAATGTTTAGCATCTATCCCCTCTCCACATCCTAACCAATCATTTTTTGTAACATGGAGTTTATATTTTCTCAACAAGACAAGATCCCTGCTCCTAACCCCAGTGTCCTGGGAGTCATTAAAACCTCTTGAAAAATTCAAGACTCTCCTTCTGGCATTTTGTAATTATCATACAAGGCAAGAATGCTCAGTTTCCCCTCTGTCAAGAACTGCTAGAGAACCACCAGGGTAAGAGAACAAAGAGCACAATGTAACAATTATTTAGATTCAAGTTTGTCTCACACTGTCTTGGCATTGAAAATTTTTCGCTAATAATAGTAGTAAATGGGCTGTATTTAAGAGTTAGTTAATATTTATGTGTGGAATGGGGACAACAGAAAATAGGCTAATCCCCGGAGGACTTTCACAAGTAAAGAATGTTGCCTGTTTTAAGGCTGCAAATGTGTTGAGCCAAAAAGTCCCCAGGTGTTTGTCTTCCATCTGTTTTTTTAAAAAGCTTTTTTTAAACAACCCAGACCTGTGTTAAGATGCCTTTTTATTTATTTATTTTTTTAAGATTTTATTTATTTGCGAAAGACAGACACAGCGAGAGAGGGAACACAAGCAGGGGGAGTGGGAGAGGGAGAAGCAGGCTTCCCGCGGAGCAGGGAGCCCGATGCGGGGCTCGATCCCAGGACCCCAGGATCATGACCTGAGCCGAAGGCAGACGCTTAACGCCTGAGCCACCCAGGTGCCCCAAGATGCCTTTTAAATCAAAGCAAGAATTATCAGGTAAAATATTTCAAGGAGCCTCTTTATTTCCTTAATTTCGTGTTAGAAATCTGGTAGCTAAATAGGATTTAACTAATCTCCAAATCAAAATACTTGGGTGTTGTTCAAACCACCATCAGAATTCACATGGATTTAATCAAGTGTGGTAACCGTAGAAGTTATCATACGGGCAGATCTAACCTTCTGCCCCAGTTAGGAAGGGTCTGCGATTAGGAGGGGTTCTAATCCGATTCGGTGCTGATCAGCTTCATTGTCCTCACAGGGATCAGAGAAAAGAGAGGGGCACAGAGTGCCTCTACCTGAGTGGGGTGGAGATTCATATCAAAGAATCCCAGGAATTTTAGGGATCGAGAAGAAAATACGTTATACTGGAAAACCTGAGCAAAGAACACTGTACATATGGAGAGATACAAATGGTGTCTAAACATGAAAAAAATAGCATCTTCAACAAGTGAAGAAATGAATACAGAAACAATATTATTTGTCTATTGAACTGGAAATAATTTAAAATTATAGAATAATATAAAATTATTTGTGGCAGTAAAATGGACAGATTCCAACTCTGCTACCAGGAGTGTAAGTTGGGAAAATAGTTCATCTTCCTTGTGGCATATATCTCCTCAATAATTTTGTTTCTACCCTTTCCTTTCTACCCCCTTTGCCAGAGTTCTAATTCAGTCATGACTTCTCTGGTGAATGGCTACCATTGCCTCTTCTCTACTCTCCCTCTTCCAGCCCTCCCTCCCTCAAGTCTGTCCTGTACCTTACCCCAGAGCACTCTTTCTAAAACCCAAATCTGATCAGGTAGATCCCCTGCAGAAACCAGTTCAGAGGCCCCCCCACTGTCTCCAAGCAAAAGCCAGTTTCCTTAGCATGACCTTCAAGGCCTTTCTGATCTGGCCACTGTCTGACCTTTCCCACCTTCTCCCACCAGACCACCTGGCTTCACCTCGACGAGGCTCCTGTCCCTACCAGCCACGTGGTCTTTGGCAAGTTGTGTAGAGTCTCCCTGTGCTTCAGCATCCTCCCCTGTAACACAGGAACCATAATAGAACCAATCCACAGACTTGTGAATGTTGCATGTGTTGATATATCCAAACTGCTCATAGTGGTGCCTTGCACATCACTGGCCCTATAGTGACATTTGCTGTTATTATTTGCCTTTATCATTATTTTATGATCACCTTCCACAGGATTCTGTGAGTCAAACTTCTTGAGATGGTCTTCTGTCAGCCCTGCCTTTGCCATGCTCTTCCCCTTGACAGACTGGTACACAACACTCATTCTTCCTACTTTTTCCTGTAAATGTCTGGGAAGGCCTGAATTCATTTTTTTCCCTGCTCCCACAGGACTTATATTCAAGTGAGGAAAGATAAAAAAACAAGAGTTAAATATATACTTTATGTGTGGGGAGAGTAAGTACAATGGAGAAAAATCAGGTCTTCTTAGAAGAATCACAACTCTGTTAAGGGCTTCTGTGCTCCAATAATGCTATGTTCATTGGATTTTTTGACTGATTATTTTGTCCTATTATTAGACTATGAGTTCCCATGTTTACTTAATTCCCCATCCCAGGGCATGTCATTTTGCTGAACACATGAAAGGTAGGGGGGGTACTTCATAAAGACTTGGAAAATGTGTAGATGAATGCATGCATAAAATAAGTATCTGAGTGAATATGTGTAATCCTTATCTCTTTGTCATTTATATTTCAGAATATAAAACCTTGTAATTACATTATCATTGCACAGACAGTAGAAATTTAAAATCACCTATTTGATATATACGCCTCCCTCTGAAAAATGCCTGACTTGCAAATATCCGGTACAGAACTGTAACTGGGAACTTGACTGCATATCAAGGCTGAGAGATCCCCCTTTCTCACCATAATTGCAATACCCAGGAAGCTCTCTGCCAGCACTACGATGCCCTTGACCTTCCTTCCTCACACATGAAGAATTTTTTAAATCCCATTCCACACCCTATATTTCACAGTCATTTCGAGAGGTGGGAACAAGGACTTCATCCAACCCAGGAGAATCCACCCAAATCCGATCCATACCTGGTCCTGAGATGCTACCCAGGATGAGCTTTTTCGAAAAACATGCTACACGTGGTCACACTATTGTTTATTTATGTCTAATTTTGTTGCATTTAATATGGAATGGGCTTTCCCAAGCTCTCCTAGGTACATCACCACCATTCACAATGAGCTCTCTGTGGAATAATCTCTTCCAACTGTCAGCCAATTTACAAAGGAGTATTTGGAATTCTGCCCATTCATAAATTGGGGTTTGTCTTCTTTACTACAAGACGAGACTTACTTCAAAACCTTCCTGCTACATTCAGGCCTCTCTGCTATTCAATATTCAATTTATCTTCAGAGACCCTCACGATGCCCAGAACAGAGCAGACACTTAGTAAATGTTCAACGAATGAGACAATAAATCCTACAGCACATTTAAAATTGAAATGAAATATCTCAAGACTAGGTCTGACTTTTTCATATTGTGAATAGTCGGGATTCCTTTGGGTACAAATTCCAGCGATTCTCTTCAAACTAGTTTAGGCAAAGGGATAAATTTATTGTAAGGCTCAAGTAACTGTGGAAAGGAACGCAGTCATTTCTTAGGGATTCAAGGGCCACCAAGACTCTCGAGCCTCTCTCATCCTCATTTCTCCCTCTCTGTTGGCTTCATCTCTCAGACTAACTTGCTTCACATTCCAGAGCACCTGCCTGTCAGCAAAGCAGGCTTGCCATCCTCCCCTTTCTTTTGTCCCTAAGAAAGGAATCTGTTTCACCCATCTTGGGGCATGTGCTTACCTCAAGATGAATCATGCTAATTGGCCCTAAATATTTCTAATTGTTTTTTCTTTCCTAATTCCCAAATCTTCATTTTCAATTGCCTACTTAGCAAGTAAATGAATAAAAACGAATAGATTAAAAGCAGTATGTTCAAATTCAAACTCATTTCTCTTCCTACATTGCCCCCTTCTGTATTCATTATCTATCAATAACACCATAACTTTAATAGTCTCCTGGGCACCTGGACTTGAAATCTGTCCCCTTGTCTCAAATTTAATTAGGTGCTAAGTCATTAGCTTTTGTTTCTACCAGGGCTTTCTGTATCTCCTTCCTCATTTTTCTTCTCATTCCTGCCTCCCTAATTCAAGTGTACTTTACCTTCTTCCTGGACTAATGGAATAATGGCCTTTTAATTGAACATCATACCCCCATTCTTTATTCTAATCTAGACTTCACACTGCTGTCACAACCCCACTTCTCAATAAAACTCAATACCCAATCTTTTCTGTGTTCAGTCTCTCAGTGGATCCCAGTGGCTACTGAAGGTAAAACAATCTTGTCATCGTGACATTTAACATCCACAATTTGAAGCTGAACCTGCCAGTCTTGGAGAAGCTGCTCTCCTCCATAGAGAACCCTTGCCCATGTGCAATTTCTTCAATTTGAAATGCTGCCTCCTCCCCGCAAATCAAACCTTCGTTCCACTTCTGAAAATCTTGTCTTTTTACGTTGGTAGCAAATGCCACATTGTTTGTGAAACTTTGCCCATTTCCAATGGATTATGAATTTTTCTTCCTGATGGTTCTTGTATTTTCATTCACGCTCTTCATTTGTACCTAACCTAATGGCATTGGTTTATAGTCCTGTGTATGCTTTAGTCACTTTAACATCTGTTTTACCTCTTTCCTTGGTTGAATGGGCTCCTTGAAAGCAGAGTATGGGCCTTTATCTTTGTAAATCCTTCTGCAAGAAGATGGCATCTTTCCTAAAAATATTTGTGTTGGTGGTATTTCTGAAGTAAATTGAAGGACTTTAAGAATTCTTTCCAGGTTTGCATGAAGGAGACTAGATGTGCTTGGTATGCCTAGTCCCAGCTTTTATGAAGCTCTATAAAATCACTAATAATGACAGTAGCCCTGTGCACTAAATGTAGGGAAGACCTGCAGAATTTCTACCCACTGCAGTATTAGGGAGGACATGATGAGTAACACCTTCCTAAACCCTCTCGGGACTGTAGTATGTGAGACGCCACTACAGAAGGTGGGGGACACACTGGCTTCCCCACTGTCTGCACCTAATTTCAGGATTCATAGGTCTATATGGATCATAAAAGGGGCTGGTAGGCCCCAGCAGCATAACACTGTCTTGCGAACTAAACCAAATCTGCTAATTGTCTTTTTTTGGCCCCCTGACTTCTTGGTCCCCTGACACTTTCTCTCTTCTCACATTCACTCAGACATACCCCACATAAAAAGGGCCGAGAGCACATAGCATTTTAAGATGTTTAACTACATTTTTAAAAAGCACTGTATTATTAATTTATATATAAATTAAGAAATATGTAAGAAATGAGCATATACTTTTAAGCTAGCATTCTACAGGATGTGGGTACAGCAAGGTAGGCATTCTAGTGGACTGCCAAGTGGGAATGTAAACTTGTTATAACCTTGCTAGAAAGCAATTTGCAACATGGATCAAGAGATTGTAAAATGGCACCCTTTTGGGCCCAGTAACTTGCCTTCTATGAATCATTCCTAAGAAACAGTCAGATATGTGGGTGAAGACTTAAGGCCCCTCTCTCTGAGAGAGTACAAGGAGAAGATAAAGGAGAGAAGTTTGTAAAATGTACAGCTCCACAATGCACAAGAGGGAAGAGAAACCAGGGAGAGGGTAGGACAGAGGAGCTCAGATAATGCAATGCTTTGGAAGTCAGTGGAGGAGAAAGTTTTAAGAAATCATGGTGGTCAGATGTCAAACCCTGCAATGGGGCAAAAAGGATGAAGACCCAATTCAGACCATTAAATTTAGTTATTAAATAAAATAGTAACTAATAAATTTCATTGTCAAGAGATTGTCAGTTTTCAGGACTGTTTCACTGAGTGCAAGTTCACAAGGGCTTTGGTGTAAGTTAGTGAGTGGTCAAGAGTAAGGAATATCTGATTGAAACTACACTCCTAAGTACCCGACAGTAAAGAATGTGACCAACAGACATTTAGGGGGAACCTACTCTGGGTGGGGAGAGCGTAGTGAAAAACAAAGGTAAATGAAGTCCAACTCTGGTCCCCAAGGAGTTTACAGTCTGCTAAATTTCTTAGAAACTGGCCTCAGTAGGCACTGTTCATTAATCAGTGACCTCCTCGGTGTCAGATTTTCAGGTCCTCCATTTTCCCCTCCATATGGAATACACTTATGAAACCCTCTTCAAGATTTTCTAGTGGTCTTCTAACTCATCGCTGTCGTGCTTGCAGAATTTCTATCCCGGCTCTTTTACTAATTGCTGTGGTTTGGGCCAAGCAAAAGGAAAAGTCCAGTGTTTTGGACATCCTGGGTTGCTATGACACCTTAAATTAACAAGCAAAGACTAGAAATCTATGATTTCTTTCTTTAAGAAATCAGCCAATTAATCTCTCTGGTCTGAATTATTTACACTATGGTGAAAGTGAATTTAATGGCCCTGCCAATTCATGTGAGGTGATGTGACAGAGTCTGACATGAGGCTTATTTGCTTTTCTGAGAGGCAGCAGTGAGTACACAGGAGGCCAATCCCACTCTTCCCCAGGACTCCTACAATCAATGATTTGCGTTTAAGAGATGATAGGATGATCTCTAAACTTGGGTCAATAAATCAAAGGGACGCCATTGGCCTATTGGACATCCACACTCGGGGAGATACTCATTCAGGAGACCCCGTGGATGGTCAAGGTGTTAAACCCAAAATACTGTTGCAACTCACACATAAGAGAAATGGGAGCAGACATTATAGCTCCTCTGATGAAAGCAGCTATTGTTGAAAAAAACTGTGGAGAGCATTTAACTGGGGGAAGGAAAAGACATGCAAGGTTAAAACCAAGCTTCCTGGCTTCTTGGGGTTTGCGTCCTAAGGAAGAGAGGCCGGTGAGGCTAATCCTGATCAGCCGACAGCGACTGTGGGAAAGAATAATTCAGTGTGAATCATGATGTCTCTGCTTCACTCCTCCTTTTCAGTGTTTTCAGGAGTGATTTCTTTGGCTATCTGAGCCATCTGTCTGCTGTGTCTTTGAGACCGGCCCTTGCACTCATGCTCGTCCTTCTATACTTGTTTTATTGTGAGAGAATAGTGGTAGGTTTTATATAAAAGCTGATGGATTTCCTTAATTGCTAATTTTTTTTTTTTTAATCTGCAGAGGCTGGAAAGCAGACAGGCATTGTTATCAGTTATTCCTTTGCCATTCGAGGTCTATTGTTACCATCACTAAAAAACACTTTCAAAGCAGAGTCCCGAATAAATAAGAGAACAAACTGGTGGTTGCCAGAGGGGAGTGGTGGGGGGATGGGTGAAATAAGTGATGGGGATTAAGAAGTACACACTTCCAGGGGCACCTGAATGGCTCAGCTGGTTGAGCGTTGGACTCTTGATTTCAGCTCAGGTCATGATCTCTGGGTCCTGAGATGGAGCCCTTGATGGGCTCCGTGCTCATGATGGTGTCTGCTTGAGATTCTCTCTCTCCCCATCCCTCTGCCCCCTCCCCACTCTTGCTCGCTCACTCTCTCTAAATAAATAAGTAAATAAAAAAGTCTTAAAAAAAAGGAGGTACAAAATAAGTTATAAAATAAGAAGTCAGGAGGATGGAAAGTACAGCAGAGGGAATATAGCCAATGGTATTGTAATAACTGTGCGGTGACAGATGGTGACTACACTTACCATAATGACTGTTCCATAATGTATATAAATGTTAAATCATTATGTTGTACACCTGAAACTAATATAATATTGTATGTCAATTATACTTCAATTAAAGATAAGAAAATGAAAAATAAAAGCAGGGTCCTCGTTGTTTCTGGTTGCTGTAGTCCTCACAGGTCTCAGGAAATATCTTTTGGACCCATTTTTCCCCATACTTCCTTTTGTTCATTCCACCCTTCTTTTTTTCCTTCCCCCTTTCCTTCCTCTCTTTCTTCCATAAAGGTTTATCGAGCATTATGTGTTTAGGGTGCTAAATGCTGGTGATACAGGGATATCGAGAAAACTTTGTTATGTAGACTTAGGGGAGTCAAAGTCAGCTGGGGAAGAAGCCATTACACTTGTGATTCCCTGTCCAAAATTGAGTGTCTCAAAAGGATGAGTAGATTAGGGTGTGAAATAGAGGTTGCCAATCAGGTCTGTGGATAAATGAAAGCCTTTCTTAAAGAAATGACATTTACACTGAGGCCTGAAAGATAAATGTGTCATATTTATACGTGATTTGAGTCAGGGCTAACACTTATACCATATTACTTTATTAAGTCTCTTGGCACCTCCATTTCTGCCTTTTAGGGAAAAAAAAAAGCCTATACACTTTATCATCTTATGTGCTTGTTAGAATACTTTAAGACTAATGGGGAGGGGGGGATTCGAGGATTTGGGAAGGATGCCACTAACAATGTTGTGTTGGTTTTTTTCTTAAGCAAGTATATATTTAGTTTAAACTGAGTATCCAGAAGTTGCTGATAAGGAGATTTCATTGGTTCATGAACTCTGAGGAATCCCTGTGAGAATAATATCAGAAAACTCACAATGGACCTGAACACAGAAATAACTGACCAGCAAGAGAATAAATTCAGGTAAACATAAGTTAACTTACCTTTTGGGAAAAAAAATACAGTATAGTCAAATACTATACTGTACAAATTCCTTATAGAAATAAATGGACTCCGAATTTTTAGGGAACCAATTTCAGAAAATCATTGGTGGCACATGGATCTGAGGCCTTTGTTCAACTAGGATCTCTGTGGGAAAAGGGTGGAGAACAAGCTCCAGGAGACTGACGGTACTCTACTGGGCAGCCCCAGAGGGTGATGGGGGTTGGGCTCATCAGCACAAAATGATGGATTAAAATTCATAGCATTCTCTAAGGAAGCAATTCCTTGTCTGTTTCCAAATTATGGCTCTGAACACCCAATTTCCTTTTTCATAATTAATTTTCCTACAAAAGTGGCATTTTAATAAAGGTTTGAAAAATTTAAAAGCTGTGTAAGACTAGAAATAGCAATTGGAAGATGCATCATTTTATTAACAAGAAAACCCTGCCTGTGTTTCTCTGTATCTCTTTGCTTCTAGGAAAATTTTAAAGCAAAACACAGGGCACATACGTATAATGAGAAGTGAGATGTGCTTTGAGGAAAGGAGAAAAACCTAAAATTTAGAGCAACTGATTAAGTTTTAAGACCACATCAGTAAATTTATAGTTGAAATTTATCTCAATTCTATTGTCTGGCCCAGAGGTTCCCAAACTTTCTCAGTTCATGGCATCCTTTGTATCAAGTCATTTTTTTTCATAGCATCCCTAGGGCGAACAATTCTATTTATTAAATAGTTTCAAACTTCTTAATAGATTTGCATGTCGTGGCAAATTTATAGCTTTTTTTTAAAAACTAATACATGTAGATTCAAAGAAAAATATTTTTATTTCATTCTCAAATAACCATAACAACTTATTGATAGGATGTGAGTACCTGTTATTCACCACAAATTTTTCCTCAAACTAGACTCCATCACTCACCTCCTCATTTCTTGTTGCACATTGATTTTTGGGTGTTACCTGTTTTTTTTTTCTTCTCATGCACCTAAAAGAGTTCCTGGCATAAAGCAAGTGCTTTAAAAATATTTATTAAATGAATCCAGAACCACTGGGTTTGGAGAGACCTGAATTTCCATCTGGCTTTACTCTAAACCAACTCTATGACCTTGGACTTAACCTCTGTGTCAGTTTTTGTTCTTCTAAAACATGGATAATAAAAATGAATGACTACCTGGACTCTTCTAATGATTAAATGAGCACTTAAAAATCTCAGCACAGCTTTGCGCAGTGACAGTATTGTGGCCAATGAGGTTTATCCAAGGCGCGATTTTTGCTAATTAAAAAATCTCAGCACAGTGTCTGACATTTGTAACTGCTTAATGAGTGATACTTTTTAATATTACTACTACTACCATTCCAGGTTTTTTTTTTCCTTTCATAATTAGCAAGTCTTCTAGAAGGCATATTTTAAAATCTGACCACAATAAATAACTACAGTCAAAATACCAAAGGTAAACAGAGGATTAGAATGAAATTGAAGGAATTCCTAGAAGGTCTATTCTAAATGAAAATTCAGAGGTGGAGTGGAAATAGCATCAAAAACCTAGTTTAAATCAGACTTCTGCCTCTCAACAGCGTTTCTGCCACTGAAACTCTCTGACCCTCATTTTCTTTTCTGTTGAATGAGAGAGAAATAATACTTCTCAGAGGGATGCCCTTAGGAAAAGCAGAAAAAATAGTTTGCTTCATCTCCATGTAGAGAAGAAGCTGAGCATGCTTGCCTGGTGGAATTCTGAGTCCCAAGGCTCGAGATTGAGAGGAGGTCTCTTATCAGCATCCACGATAGCATATTCCCTATTTAATCTTGACGTGGGCTCTCTAACACTTGGCCACTTTTTCAATCAGAGTTTGGTTTAGAAAACAGAAGCCACTGTAAGTCTTTTATGCAGAAAATAATGTAATGCCACGTATCAGAGACTTACACAACTGGAGAGGCTGATGGAATCAGGAGACAAAATGTCATGATAGCTTCTGCTAGCTTTCACCCAGATGAGTGTATAAGAGTTGCAACGAACCACCATTGCTGAATCACAGGTGGACACCCCAAAACTATTGTCAAAACCCCACAGCTGCTGTCTGCTAAAGCCCATGTGCCTTCTCACCACTGCTGAAGAAGTGATGGCTTTTCTTCTTCCATCGTCCATGTGAGACCTTCTCATGGATTAGAACGTAAACCAAAGCCCTCCTGGCAAGGAAGTATAAGAAAAGTAGTTTCCAGGCTTCTAGGCTTTGCAATACTAGAGAGACCGTAGAAGAAAGCAGGAATGCTAACAAGAAGCCAGTATCAAAGACTAAGGCGAGGAAGGAAGGAAGGATATACTTAGGTATGAAGACCCGAGTGTCCAATATAGGGACTTGAAGGCAGAGCAGTGGTGAAGGACAGGGCTAAGACTAAGCCTCCAGGAATATAGGGGCTGATCAGCAGCTCCACCTTTTCTTTAGGACTAAATCAGGGAATAGCCAGAGTGGTATCATGGGTACACAGTGCAGTTAGGTGACGGACTTCCCAGGTGATAGGTACCATCATGTCATCTTCCTTGGTCAGCCTTTCCAGGATCCCACACCTCCGAGGCAGCCCCTAGGTTAACCTGGCTCTCACTGAGACCCTCATTCTGAGGTCAGAACATGCTGGTGGAGGGTACCTGGGGCTGATGCTAAAATGTATTCCTCTTTGGCCATTTATCAAATGGGGTCCCTTTCGCTGATCCCTGGTGTATCAATATTATCAGAAAGGAGAAGGAAAAAAAACAACGTGAAATTGTTTCCATCTCATGTATATCCACAGACATTCTGGATGGCAAAGCTTCACTAAAATCGTAGATAAATTCCATTTTATAGGCTTCAACATCCTCTTAACTCTCACCATAAACTTAAAGTTATTTTTCCCTTTTTAAGGAAACAACCAATTGTGACAGTTCTTTTTCTCAAGAAAATCACACCAACGTTTGTAGATACCTGTTCTCAGAAAGATAAATTTGCCATTGTTGTAGCATATGGAATATATGTTTGCTAAGTTCCTCTGAGAATCTTAGCTCAAAAATCCTGCCAGCTTATTTCTTAATGTCAGTCTCGAAAACTGGAGCTGCTTATTGAACTCAACTTATTTCCATCCTCGGGGATAATAAAAGGAGCCAGAGAGCAGTGTACTTAGAATTATCCTTAAAATAGACAAGTTCGTCTGTGGGTATACCCCCGCAAATATGCAGAGAAAAACCTGCTAGCACTTTTGGAAGAATTCGCTTCACATGCAGTAGGTTAAAACCCATGTGATGATATCTGAGCATCGGGTAATTCTGTTTTGAATAGAGAATGAAAAGGCAGCAGAATAATTCTTTGAATGGCTCCTAGACCTCTTGGTGTCTTAAAATTTCTGTCCCATTTGGATCTCAAAAGAACAAACATTAAGCCTAGTCAAGACAAGGAATTTACCCATGACTTCAGCAGACTCCTAATGAGTCTACTAGAGGTATGTGGCCCCTCTCCCCAGTTCCCAGCCGGGAACAGGTGCCTTACAAAACCTCCGGTAATAGGGCAGAAAAGAGGTTAAGATAAGTTGTACCAGGAGATGGTAAAAACACAAATATTCAAAGATGACAGTTGTCTGTTCCAGCTCTTCTCCTTGTAATGATCTGAGGGTTTCAGTACCATGGGGATCATTTATCAGTGACCGCTAACACCCACTGCCAGGCACTGTTATAAATCTAAAATCTTTTTTTTAAAAGATTTTATTAGAGAGAGAGAATGAGAGAGAGAGAGAGCATGAGAGCGGGGAAGGTCAGAGGGAGAAGCAGACTCCCCGCCGAGCAGGAAGCCCGATGTGGGACTCGATCCCAGGACTCCAGGATCATGACCTGAGCCGAAGGCAGTCACTTAACCAACTGAGCCACCCAGGTGCCCCTAAATCTAAAATCTTTTAACCAATCTTTTAACTTTTTTAAATCTTTTTTTTTTAAGATTTTGTTTATTTGACACAGAGACACAGCGAGAGAGGGAACACAAGCAGAGGGAGTGGGAGAGGGAGAAGCAGGCTCCCCGCTGAGCCAGGAGCCCAATGTGGGGCTCAATCCCAGGACCCTGAGATCATGACCTGAGCGGAAGGCAGACGCTTAATGACTGAGCCACCCAGGTGCCCTCTAACTTGTTTAAATCTTTTAAACAAGGCTATGCTATTATTATAGTCATCTCACAGTTGAGAAAACTGAGGCATTGGGCAATTTAGTGCCTTGCCCTCACAGACAACAAGGGATCGAGCTGGGATTAAGACCCGGGTGGTCTGACTCCAAAGGCCATGCTTCGAACTCTTGGGACACTTGTCCCAAATCATTAAGGCAGGATGTCCCCACCTACATGCTGTATAAATTGCTTGCCAATATCAAATTACCCAACTGCTATCCTAGGTACTTGGTAGGAGCTGGTGGGAGGCTACAAAAAGATGAGTTGCTTCCCCAGATGAATTTTAGAAGACCTCTGAGAAAATCCATGAATTCTGAAAGACCCAAGGCCGGGCTCCACATCTACTCATTACTCAGAGCACTCCTCCCTTTGGATGCACTCACAAATCATTCCAGCCTATTTCATCGCCAAGTAGGATCAGAACATATGATAGCAGATGAGTCAGTGATTCTGCCAGGCCCTCTATGCAGTGGGATAGGCCATTTCCTAAGCACTGCTCTTTGGGGCCATTTAACCTTGTCCCCTGCTGAAGCCAGCAGACCCAGGAAGCACTAAAAATCAGGCTGCCCACCTGGGCAAGGTGCAGTGCTAGGGAGAGCACACGTCTGAATTTGTCTGGGCAACAGTCTTGGTTTACTCCTGCTGTTGAAGTGCAGTGATGAATAGCACTCACTTTCGCTTTCAAGAGTCTCCCGGTGTGGACTATGAGTAATGACATGGTCGCCGTGGACATCATCCACCTCTTCCTGTGCATAGCCAGGAAGGAGCCCCATGGTCCTGGCTCCTTTGGCGGGGATGAGATGCTAGATGCGTCTTCTAGAAATCAGGGACTCAGCAGCTCTGTGGATACCTAGATCTGAGCAGAAAGCCTGATGACTTCAAGGAGATCTGGGATTATGTGACCATTTCTAAATTTCTTTCTGAGAGTTTTAAGCTAAGTATAAACCTTTCAGAAAACTTTTTCCGTTTATGGATTTTCTCTCATCACATATGCAAAGCAACTATTTTAAAAACTTGCTCCCAAAGCTATTATTTTCAAAAGGAACACATCACTGTTGGTTTCTCTGTTCTCCGAGAATCCTCCATTAGCATAAGAGGAAAACCACACAGCCAGACTACATATTCCCATGAAAGGGGGTCACCTGAGGGAATTAGGGAAAGACTGACTGACAGATTTAGGTAATAACAACTGAGCCATGACTCCCGCTCTCCCCATCCATCACAAGTTCGAGAAGCCATCGGGAGTGAGTAGATGAGCCAGGAGAACTGGGTACACACGATTCTCCAGAGCATCCATTGTGGTTGGGTCGTTCACTTTCAATACGTATCTAATTTGTTTTCAGTTTGGTAGTGGTAGCAAGATGATAGACCGGATTGGAGCAGAAGAGCCAGGACCCGATTGTTAGGGAGAGGTTGAAGAGGCTAAATCTAAGCATTGCCTGCTTCCAAAATTTGGTTAAGCCAATTGTGCACAGGGCCCCAGTCAGCCCACAACTTCTCTCACTCATCCTGCACACTAGAAACACGACTTAATGCCCCAACCATCACCCTCCTCACCTCCCTGCCCAAACCACAAGCAAACTGAATCTTGAAGTGCCTCCACACCCACAGAATCTGGTGACAACTTGGAGGAGCAGCCTTCTGTGTAGATGTCCAACTTAGAAAACTGACCTGCTCTCCCAGACATTCAAAGAGCACGAAGGGTCACTGACAAGCTTACACCAAAAAGATTTGAGTGAGTGAGTGGAGGTATCAAACTCTGAAGAATACATTAAAATAGCATTTGCTTCAATTTTTAGAACTCTCCTATCTGAGGCTAATATGGCCAAGAGCAAGAGGCAACCCTGAATCCCACCCATATGTATTACATGAGTAAGGTATCTGAGGCCTTGAAATGTACTCACCCTGTATAGACCCCCAGTGCTGAGCCCAGCAACATTCTGGCTTCACTCACCTCTGCTTTACTCACCTCACCTCCACCCTACATTCTGTTAAACTCCCTGTGAAGCTTCTCCAAAGAAGATGGAATCCTGGAACATCATGGTATGGGAGGCTCTGTGTGGAGGAAACCAAAAACTTGATTTGGGAAAAACCTTTGATACACCAGAGTTGGCACTCAGTACTTCCATTATCTCAGCCAGATTCCATAGGGAATTGTCTTTTCTTCCATTCTGAGTTTGAATTCCAAATCTGGCCTACTATAATGATTCCCATTTTCATCAGATATTCTCTCTCTCTTTTTGACCCACACCAGAAGTCTTTCTCCATATCCTCCTTGGAGGGGTTCATGGGCCTTCTTTCCTGAGGTTCATCACTGAGTGATAATTGAGAACCATACTTACCCCAAACCTTGTTGTTCAAACTATTTTGTGTCTGTAGCAACTGGGAACAAACTCCCATTCTCAATTTAAATATTAAGAACAACAAGCACAGGCAACACATTACTGTTGGTTTCTCTCTTCCAGAACTCCTTCATTCCACTAGCTTTCATGTGAGAAACTCCATTAAACTTCCGCCATTCTTGCTTGGCATCCTCACTTACTCTGACTTCTCAGGATTTGTGAATTAAATACATCCATACCATGATACACTGAGTTTTTCTTTTCCAATTTGAAATAGGTTCCTCTAGCTCTTCCTCTTCAGATTGGCTCTGCCAGACCAAAAACCTTAAAATGAATCTAAATCTTAACTCCTAATAGAACCCACGCCCTGGGATTCCTTATCTGTTCCTCTGCTATGCCTTTTAAGTAGCTAAAGCAAACAAAAGTACAAATATTATATCCCCATATTCAACAAGGAAATATTTATGTTTCATAAGGGATTTCTCATATGAGCATGCAATTGATTCAAGTAAGCTTTCATGAACATAATATTTAATTTGAGTTAGAGTTTTGAGGAATAGGCAGTGTTCCATTATGTTTCAAGAAATAGTTTTGCCTATTATTCGTTTCTAATAAGAAAAAAGAGGGGGAAAAATATCATACAATTTGCTTTAGTTTTTATGAATATATCAGAGGATATCCCTTCCGAATATAGGAGGATATACTGGTTCAGATACAGGTATATTGTTTTAAAGTATTTTAGCTATTAGCTAGAGCTGTGACTGACTTGCTTGTATTCAGACTTTGAAGAACAGGTTTCTATTATAAGTATTGATCCTATCAAACTATATAATTTAAGAAACCCAAATATTCAAGATTCTATCAATAAAACTTTGTCTATCCTTGGCCCTGTGCCTATTAGTAATGAGATGGATGAAACCAAGGGAGGGAAATCTGGATCATCTTATTTTCCTACTAGATAAGAGCATTGACCCTAGGCTTTCTGAACAGAAAAGGATCTTCCAGAGCCATCTAGTCAAAACAGAACAGCTAGATATCATTTTATGTTTTAACTCCTATGGAAGGAGGATGCAGAGGCAAAAACATTTAAGGAAGAGAAGTCCTTTGCTCACAAATTTGGTTTTCAAGAGAGCCAGATTTCAGAAAAACTGTCTCATCAAATAAAAACAACAAATATTTAAAGGAAAAAATCTGCAAAATTACCAGTTTATCAAATTTACAGTTATCTGTTCATGGTAGAAAAAAAGAGCAATGTTCTCACAATTATCGTATCCAAGAAAATTCTGACATAATCTCAGGTATCAGCGTTATAAAAATCAGGGATAAAGATGCTTTTGTTAGAGGGGCACCTTGGTGGTGCAGTTGGTTGAGCATCTGACTCTTGGTTTCGGCTCAGGTCATGATCTCCGGGTCCCGGGATCGAGCCCCACGTCAAGCTCTGCCCTCAGTGTGGAGTCTGTTTGAGATTCTCTCTCCCTCTCCTTCAGCTCATGCTGTCTCTCTCTAAAATAAATAAATAAAATTCTTTTTTTAAAAAGATGCTTTTGTTAGAAAGTCAGTACCTTATGAGGACACTCGGGATTTCATTTATTTTGAGACTAAAACTAAATATAGTGACTGGTTTCTGTCAGGGTGCAATGTTTTGTTGCTTTGTTTTTGTTTGTTTTCCTAATTGTGGGATGTGATGTAAATTTGACCTATAATGGAGATCTGCCAAGGGGTCAATTTCACTTTCAAACTTCAACCAACTGACAGAGGTTATGGAAGCATGAAGGATTCTGGAAGCCTCATCTGGACACAGTACAAAATGTCGTATTTGAACATTATTTTCTGCCATGAGCATGGCAAGAGTGAGTGAAACCATTTCTTTTTTTCTTTTTTTCAGTGAGTGAAATAATTTCTGCCAGACACTTTTTATTTTTTAACCTCTGTGCAATTTGAATGCCCTTCTTTTAGTTATAAAGAAAATGGATGGGATGGGAGAAAAGTGACCAGGTAAAATCACACAAACAACACATAGCATAAATCTGACTTGAAACCAGATGTTGTAATGAGTAGTGCAGAAAATTTGTAGGAGGTGAAGAGCTGAGTGGCACTCATAAATATTTGTGGTGAACTATTTCTTTCGATTTCACCAAGCTATATACATTCCAAGAATTAAAATCACCACATCATGCTCTGGAGCTTATCCATTCCAAGTAATTATAGTTTCTTCACAGTAATGGTTTCTTTTTCAACGTGGAAAGAATGCGTTTTTAAAATATTAAGGTGACTAATCCCAGTATGCAATATAATCACTGACTGTTCACTGTATGGAAGAGTTCAGTTGGCTTGCCAGAAATCTCAGGGTGACCCTCTGGCTAAGTGGTAAGGAGTACAATGCGTTAATTTTGTGAGGTGAATGTTGTATGTTAATTACATGGCGCCACAGAAGGAAGAGTGCTGTTTCTGCCCAACTTCTTTTGTAAAGGGTCAATTCTTTACCTCTAAAATTTGATTTTTTAGTCTTTACTGGGTTCATTGATAGTTCTCTTCTACATAATGCTTAGCTTAGCCAAGAATGTTTCCTAGTTTTGCTTTAAAGTGCATGGTTTCCATAAAAATTCACTCAAATAATCCTTGTCTCTTTTCCTCAGGGATGAGTTGCCTTTTTCAGGTTGAGTGTGGCAAACCGAGGGTTTCTTCTTCAGCTACAGTCCCCTCACTAGGGGTAAGTAGATAATTTAGGAATTCTTGCCAAATAGACTGCTGGTGTCATTCACTTCCTTTAGAGGTCTAACAACAGATGGCTCGTCCTACAGCAAGGAGGGCTTTAAGACCAGTTTATTGTAGCGGACTCGAAATCACTGTGGGTCCTAAACATCCTCTGCATGAGGTAATTTCATTCTAAAATATTACTAGGAAATTCAAGGGCAGTAAAGCCTAATCCTTCTTGCATATTAGTATTTAAACATACAATTAATAATTAATATTAATTAATTTATTAATAATTAGATCCCCCAAAAAGCCACTCTTTTTTTTTAAAGATTTTTTATTTATTTATTTGAGAGAGAGAGAATGAGAGAGAGCACGAGAGGGAAGAGGGTCAGGGGGAGAAGCAGACTCCCTGCTGAGCAGGGAGCCCGACGTGGGACTCGATCCCAGGACTCCAGGATCATGACCTGAGCCGAAGGTAGTCGCTTAACCAACTGAGCCACCCAGGTGCCCCCAAAAAGCCACTCTTAAGAAAAGAAACACCTGGTGTTGAAAAGGGCTAAGAATCTCTTCGGAAGGATACTATGTAAAAACTGAGTAGGAGTAGCAGGAAAAAAATAGCTTGAAAGCTATTGATTCTGCAAGAGAATGGAACTCGGTGGAGTTCTGTTTCTTTACAGACAGCTACTTAAAGTCCACTGACAGATTATAGCATTGTTGATGTTGAAGTGAACCTCAAAGAAGGAATTATAACCTAAACTTAAAGATTGCTATTTTTTCCTTTAAAAATGCATAAGAAGTCAAGGTAGCATTTTACTGTGTTGTTAATGCCAACAGCAATAAAATGTTTAAAACTGGGAAAAAAGTTTTGTCACAGCCTTAGAAGACACAGCCCTTGTCTCTAGGGATGGAAAGAGCTGTTTGTCCTATGAATTCCATTGGCATAAACAAGTATTTAACATCGATACTTGAATGTTTCACCAAGAAGTCCTGCATTTTAGTGAACTTTGTGAGATCCTGGAAGACTGTATCAGAAAAAAAAATCCTTCTGCATCTATATCCTAATTATAAAAACCATTGAAATATATATCGTTCACTGAGCTTTCCTTATATTATTAAAACACATATATGTTAATTTGTGGGGAAATGGCATTAGGAGAACAAGACTGTAACCCCTACAAATGACAGAAATGAACAAAGGAGTATTAAAATGAGGGAAAGTATCTACGTGTTCAGAATGGTCACATTTTGTGATGGTTATGTCAAAAGGTTGAGGGGTGGGGCGCCTGGGTGACTCAGTCTGAGCATCTGACTCTTGATTTCGGCTCAGGTCATGATCTCTGTGTCCTGGCATCTAGCCCGGCATTGGGCTCCACGCTCAGTGGGGAGTCTGCTTGAGGATTCTCTCCCTCTCTCTCTACCCCTCCTCCCCACTTGTGCTCTCTCTATGTCTCTCTCTAAAAATAAATAAATAAACCTTTTAAAAAAAAGTTGAGGGGTAAATGCTGCCACACAAAACAGAACTAATCAGTTTAAATAGGTCAAAAAAGAAATTATTTTATCTAAGGCAATGCCAAGATCATTCTGTAAAATGTAATTCCCATTCTGGAATGGAAATAAAAGAATATTTCCTTAACACCATAAATGTTATCTATCATTATATGTAATGAAGAAATTCTTAAAGCATTGTAACTAAATTTAGGAAAACAAAACAAAAAATATAACCAAAATTATTAGTAAATATAGATCTGATAATATTAGCCTAAACTAACAAAAAAAAAGAAGGATATAAATTTGGAAAGAAAATGAGATATTATATTTATTTGCAGATATGATTTCCTGGAAAGCCCAAAAGAAATCTCTAAAAACAAAGAAAACTATTAGAACTAGAGAGAATCTTTCATACATACCTGGTCCAAAAGAAATATACAAATAGCTCTGTTACATATGGTGATACCTACTTTTTCCATACCAGCTTTGCCAGGAGGTCCTGCACTGGGAATTATGGCAAAACCTTAGGTAGGAGTGAGCAGTAGAATTAAAAACCCATTGCACTGGGGAAAAGAGCTTGATAACAAGTATTTAGGGGCAGGAAGGATATTTATATTTCACATACATCTTTCTATTTATTTGAATGTTTACTATGTATAAAGACTGAGAACACTTCCATTCAACTTTTGTTTTCTATTCACACAAACATATTTAACATAAAAATATTTTATATCATTAGCTAGATGAATTACTTAATTCCTACTGTTGCCTACCACTCTCTACTCATTTCCACTATATTTCTGAATAGATGATGCTTCAGGAAGATATTCTACAATTATACTGTGGCTTAAGCTACCCCATAGTATAGTATCATGATTCCCTAGGGAATGAAAATCATAATTTGAGAAACACAGCTCTAATTTAATTTTAATATGACAGTTCCCTAATTCAAGCACATCTTATTGAAATATATAATTGAATCTTTATGGAATTCCAAGTTTAATTGAAATGGATATGGTTCTAGTTGTTTGCATGCTAGTTTTTATTTGAGAGAGAAAATAAAGGTATTTTCGGTCATTGTAGAAGCCAGTTTAGGAAATTTGAACCAGCCTGTTGAACAAAAGAGATAGAGTCTTTTTTAAAATCCAGACAATTATTTCTTTAATTAATATCTGTCAGTATTAGACAGACCACCTTCTAAATGCATAATTTAATTTCACGGACTGATGCTTTTCTTGGAAGTGCAGCCTTGTGTAGTTTGTAATTTGTAATAGTCGACTTCTTTATAGGGCCAAAGATTAAAATTTAACCATTTCATTGTTGCCCTACCATGGAGTAAAACAGCATTTGGTAGCCCAGGGTTTAGAATTCTTATAACCAGAAAGAAATGTTCTTTTGGCTATAACATATCTATATGCTATAGTGACAAGGACAGTATAAATGTTATGTATATATAATACATATATTATATATATGTTTACTTCCCAACAATAGTAGTCAGATCATTTAAAATACTTTTCTAACACTCTGAGGGATAAAACATAATAAATAAAAAGGCCATGGAGGATGGGGGATGCGTATGACAAAGACAAAAATACAATCTAGCTGATAAACTCTATTAAACAATATAAATCATAAGATCTGGAAAGTAACTTTTTTTCTAATGCCTATAGAACATTTATAAAAATCAAGCCCACATATTAGGCAAGAGACAATCCCCCTCACTGATTGCCCCAAAGCAGGTATGAAACACTGAGGTCAGTGCAATGAGTAAACATTTATTTATAATTAAAAATACTCAACCATTTGTATAAAAATACTCTCCTATATAACTCTTTGTTAAAAGAAATCAAAAGGGCAATCAAGAAATTCTTAGAAATAAGATAAGGATAATACTACCTATCAAGCACCATGATTCCAATAAAGGCAAATTTAGTGGAAAAAGCAGATCCTTAAATGCATTAATTATCGACAAGAAAAATCATATAGGTGTTCAATTAAAAAAATCTGAGTAGAAATAAAGCGTTGTTAAAGATAACATAAGGCTGATGAATTAGAAACCAGAAAATTAATATAGTTGATTTTCTCCCATTCCCATTCCTAACAAGTAGCAGGGCCAAAATGACTTCAAAGATCATCCCTTTCAAATGTTTTATTACACTTCAGCACCATCAACATAAGAAAGGCAGCATGTATACAAAAACACTCTTGAAAAAGCTGAATAAAGAAAAATATTTA
Organism: Eumetopias jubatus; assembly: GCF_037043125.1. Classification (NCBI taxonomy): domain Eukaryota; kingdom Metazoa; phylum Chordata; class Mammalia; order Carnivora; family Otariidae; genus Eumetopias; species Eumetopias jubatus. The sequence continues at coordinate 56,177,960 of NW_028274821.1, forward strand.
GTGATTAAAAGAAGATACCTTCCATCACCCTAAACAGACATAAATTTCATAGATATTGTAGAAAATAAACTTTGCATGCTCTGAATGAGTGAAACTTTCTTAAGAAAGGAAAAAAATTCGAAAGTCTTAAATGAAAAAATAGAAATATGTTATTATGTAAAAATGAAAAGTCTCCCGTGGCAAAAGATATTGAATATGACAGTTAAAAAAAAAAAGCTGAAGGGGGGGCAAAGTTTTGTAACATGTAAAAATAAAAAAACTTAATATTCCTGTTCACCATACTGCAAATTCATAGTAAAAGGATAAACATCAAGAGAAAAATGGACAAACAATACAGAAAGCAAATTCATGTGAGGGAAAACATAAATGATGAAACTGGACAACAAGCATGTGAAAAGTATTTTTAGGTTTGCTGATATTTAGGAAAATGTAAATTATAAAATGAGAATTCAATTCTGACCCATCAAATTGGCAAAATTAAAATGTGTGGTGAGGGCTCCTGGGTGGCTCAGTTGGTTAAGCGACTGCCTTCGGCTCAGGTCATGATCCTGGAGTCCCGGGATCGAGTCCCGCATCGGGCTCCCTGCTCAGCAGGGAGTCTGCTTCTCCCTCTGACCCTCCCCCCCCTCTCATTCTCTCTCTTTCAAATAAATAAATAAATAAAATGTGTGGTGATCCTAAGATTTAGTGTGGATGGAGGGAAATGGATACGTATACATTTCCAGTCAGTGTGAATTGGAATATCTACCAAAACTTAGATTAAGGCACAAGTAAGTGAAGATGTATGTGCAAGGAAGTTTTTTCTTTTATTGGTGTATTTTTTTAAATTTTTTATTGTTATGTTAATCACCATACATTACATCATTAGTTTTTGATGTAGTGTTCCGTGATTCATTGTTGTGCAGGGAAGTTTTTCACAGCAATGCTTTTAGTAACAAAAACTGGCAATTCCTATCAATAGAGGGAATATCAGACATATAAATAATAACTCTGAGGAGGGGCCAAAAGACAGCAATTACACACATTTACAAAATCTAAACTATATGATTGCTGCTGAACAACTTTATGGTAATACAATTCAAAATTTGTCCCAAAAGATAACTTTCCTGGAAAATGAAAATAATTATCTCAGGAAGTAGATACCGGAGCAGATCAATAAATAAGGAGAAAAAAGAAAAAATGCCATTATCAAATAATCACTTTCAAAAAAAATACCACATCCAGAGATCTGCAGGATGAATTTATCAAATCTTCAGGGAATAGATACAGTGAGATATTTCCCATTTTTTTCTTTGACTTGTTTTTTGTGAAAAATACACACACTCAGAATAGTACATGAAGCCTAAATGGTGATCATTTATTAAGTGAGCACCTGTGTAACCACCACGCAGTCACAGAAGGAATATTTCCCGCACACCTGATGCCCTCCGCATTTATCTTTCCATCGTGGTCCCTTCGCTCTCCCAGCCAGGTAACCGGTATCACAACTCTACTTAATTTCCTTGCTTTTCTTTTTGGGTTTAGCCTATAGGAGCATCCCCAATGATATGGTTGAATTTTTCATGTTTCTAAACTTTATGTGAATGTATGTATTCTTTAGTGTCTAGATTCTTTTATTCCATACTTGTTTGTAAAATTCATTTCTGTTGTTGCACGAAGCTCTAGTGCATTAACTTTTATTGATTACTCCATTGCATAAATGTCATTGCATGAAAAGTCTGCAAGTCAGTCATCCAGTTTGCTATTGATGGATTTGAGTTGTTTGGAGCTTTTAATATATTGCAAACAATGCTACTAGGAACATTTTTGCATGTTTCCTGACATATAGACATCGATTTCTCTAGCATGCACTCCCAGGAATAAAACTGCTAAGTTATGAAGCATATATGTCATTAAATACTAGAAAATGCTAAACTGTTTCCCAAAGTTGTTATACCAATTTGCCTTTTACCTAGCAGTGCATGAAAATTCCTATCACTGTACATACTCGTTTTAAATTTTTTAATTTGACAGTCTGGTGGCCATGGTTTTAAATTTGATTTACTATTGAAGTTGAATACTTTCACCTATGTTTATTGATCATTTAGATTTACTCTTTTATGAAGTACCCATTCAAATATTTGGCCCATATTTCTATTGGTATTTCTTTTTAAAGAATACTGATTCGTAAAAAATTTTTTTTAATTTTAAAAAAAGAATATTGATTCGTAAATGTTCTGTATACAAGCCTTTTATTGGTCATATGTATTGTAAATATTCTCTTCCACTCACTGGCTCGTACCTCTTTATGGTATCTTCTGATGACCAAAAACAATGAATTTTACTGTAGTTAGATTTATCATTTTCCTTAATATATAGACATTTTTGTCTTGTCTAAGATATCTTTCTATATCTCCAAGTTAATAAAGATATTCTCTGCCAAATTATCTTCTTGCATATTCTTCCAAAACCTATAGTTTGTATTGTTCTTTTAGGTCTGCATGCACCCATTGATTCTGTGTCTGGCATGATGTCCAATACCATTTTTTCCATATAGATATCTCATTGCTCCAGCATCATTTATTGAAAGACTCCTGTATTTGCTAAGTATGCATGGATCCATATATGCATATTATGCATCAATCTATCTCTTGTTCCTTTATTTTGATGTGTCTAGCTCTGCAGTAATACCACACTGTCTTAATTAGTGCAACATTATAATAAATATTGAAAATTGATAGGGAGAGTCCTCCTACTCTGTCTAGGCTTTTTTGAAGCTTTACACTTCCATATAAATTGAGATTTTGATAAGGATGGCAATAAATTTATAAGTCAATTTGTAAAATGAGACACTTAATTAACTTGCATCTAAAGTGTACCTCTTCTCTGAGAAATTATTTCAAGGAAAAAAATTGCTATTTCATCTCATACTTTAAAGACTCGCCATCAAAAAGGTATGCCAATTTTCTTCTTGATATATTGCAAGTCTGTGTTTCTTAGACTTATGATCCATAAAACAAACAGGTGGGATTTTATACAGCATTTCTAATGTTGGCACTTTACCATGTTTATAATTAATTATTTTTATGTAATAAGGCTTTTAGTGAAGTTTTCTTGATTGCTGATTCTGTGAAAAAAAAACTGTTCATGAGCCAAGCTCTGCAGAATAAATAAAGTCCCCTGATGTACGTATGTATATCACACTATTACATGAAATTGAGAATTGATGGGTTGAAGGCTTAGAAAGCACATTGGAGTTCAATGTTAAGTAATGTAGGAATCTATAACCTTCATCAATATAATTTAACTTTTGTTATAACTATAACATGCTCATAACATTTAATTTGGAAAGCATAGAAAAATAACAAATCAAAACTCACCAAAAATGACTTTAACAAAATTAACAACTATCAATGTTACTATGAACTAAATTTCTTTCTTGGTTTTATCTTCAGCCACATACCGATATGTCTATATATTTCAAAACCATATAAAAATAATTACTCCAATAACTGGCACCAGAGATCTTTTGATAGTTTTAAGGACAGTTTCATATTCTCAAAGAACAGGCAGTCTCAATTCTGTATAATCTTCTTTGGAACACAGGAAAAGACGAAAGACTCTTCAACTCATTTTCTGAAACTTGAAAAACCTAGATACCTAACTATGATATGACAATCAGCAAAAGTAAACAGAGGCAAAAATCATTTAGGAATTCAGAAGGAAAATCTGTAAATGAAATACCAGAAAACAGATTTAAATGACATATTGGGGGGGCACCTCGGCGGCTCAGTCAGTTAAGTGTCCACTTTTGGCTCAGGTAAAGATCTCAGGGTCCTGGGATCAATGCCCCCGCCCCCTCCACACACACACACTGCTCAGCAGGGAGTCTGCTTCTCTTTCTGCTTCTGCCCCCAACTCCACTTGTGCGCATGCATGCACGCACTCTCTCTCTCAAATAAATAAACTATTTAAAAATAAATAAATAAATAAACGGCATATTGGAAGGCCAATCTACCATGCTCAAGGAGAGTCAACCTCAGAGATATGAGGATGGCTTACAATTACGACATTTCTAAATATATCTTGCAACACCACCAAGTCAAATGGGTAAATAAAGAGATTGAGAAGGGGGACCAGATCTGCCAAGCTCGGAGTCTACCCCGGGGCTGGAGAATGATGAACAGAAAGCCAGCCCTCCTGGAGGCATCAAGAAACAACCAGGAGCTCACCAAGACCAAATTCCATGCTGGGTTGCCCTTGGCCGGGTCTCCTCTCCGCTTCCTCCACAAGTGCTGGACTCCAGAACTGGTAAGACTGACATTTATAAAACAGAACACAGAGGGAACCCAAGGAGAATAGTTTAAGGTAAATACCACATCTAACTTATCTATTTAAGAATGAGTAAACAGAAAATGCAAAGCACTATCCTCTGCGAGACAGAAGAGACAAATGAAGCAATCAAGTGAGAGAAGAAAATCATAATTTTATAATATCAAAAAATATGAACTCTAGGAAATAAAGGATCAAAAGTGATGCTATAAGGTAAAGTGTGGGGTAAAAATAAAGACTGGCTTACAGGAGAATATAAATTTTTTAAAAGATTAGATTAGTTAACTATTAATGTAAATAAAAACTTTAAGTTGTAAAAATAATTTAGAACACTGAAGAAAAAGGAGAAAATGAAGAATAATTTAAATTTCATTTATGAGATGTAAACACATTTCTTATATATGATATTACAATATTTCTGCTACGTAGGACTGAAGAAGGTAGGACTGTATGTATAATTAATATAAAAATATATTTTCTTGATTCTCACATATATATTCTAATATTCCATTTTATATAAAACCACTTAATGATTCAATAACAGCTTTTGGGGAAAAAAGAAATATTTAATGTACAAAAAAATTTTGCCGAGAAAATATTGAATACATTAATACACATCTGTGATATTTTTCTTCTTTTGTGTCACCAAGTCTGAATTGAAACCTCCTTCACACTCAGAGACTAAAAATCCTGTAATTCACTTTGGCCACAGACTGTGGTAAAAGCATCACAAAAGCACACAGTTTTTCCTAGTTCCTGATTGGGTGCTTGAAATTTGAGGCCCTTTATGATTACTAACTTATTTCAAGGAAAATCAAAGAATACTGGAGTTCAAATTCCATTCCCAAATTCATTAAAGGCCTAGGTGGTTTTTTTTTTTAATTTTATTCTAACAGTGTAGAATATTAAAAAGCTTTCCTTGCAAGTCTGATGGAAAATTTTGACAGAATATGTTTGGCACCTGAGTGACATCTTTGAAAATTCCAGGATCCCTTCTTTCCCCCTAGCTTTGTTGAGGTGTAACTGACAAATAAAATTGTATATATTTAAAGTCTCCAAAGTGACAACTGGATATTCACATACTTTGTGAAATGGTTACCTCAGTCAGGTTAATTAGCACATCCATCACTTCACATAGTGCCCTTTTGGGGGAGGGTGTGTCATGCGTACTTGGCACTTGTGGCGAGAATACAGGATCTACTCTCAGCAAATTTCAAGGATGGTTTTGAGGTGATGGTTTCTACTGTCTTTAATTATATTACTGCCTGTGTGACATGATGTCTGCTGCATGAGCAATAACTTTTAATTTCAGTGTTGCATCCACTATTTTGGAAGATATTTTTAGCAACAATTAAGAATCTATTTTTAACTTTTAAATACTTGAGATGCTACCAATGAGCATAACTGAAGTGATAATCAATCAATAATTTCCCCTTGGAACCCATGAAGTTACCACACGGGCAGATAATAACCACGTTTCAACTCACTCCCTTGCTTGGTGGCTGCCAAAAATCTTTTGATATTAATTTTAAGACACAGCATGATTTCAGAAAATTGGATAAAACATTCATCTTTGAATGGAGAACGTTCAGAAATAGCATGTATGTGCACTTCATATTTTTTTTTTTACAAAAGTGATATAATAGGATGTGCTTTTACATTTTAAGGCTATTTATTGGGAGTGTTTTTCCATACTATTATCTGTTTTTTTTCATTTTTAATAAGAGAATAATATTATTCATTTATGGCTATTAAAAACATTATCAATTAAAATTATTTAAAAACATTACGTGGGTCATATTAGTTGTTTATAATTCTATGCTACTATAAATAAGCAGTGCTATGTAGCTAAATCTTTGTGAATACCCAGTGTAAACTCCTGAAGGCAGAGTTCCTGGCTCGAAGGATGTGCATGTCCTTACAAAGGCTTTGACTGCTTCAGGCCTAAGTGTCCTACAGAAAAGCCATGTCCTATTCTATTGCTCTCCTCCTGCTTTTCTTCCTCTTCTTCCTTTCCTTCCTCTTCCGCTTTTCATCTAAGAAAAGTGGAAGCCACACAGCTCCAGCCCTGCTTCCTCTTAAAAGCCTTCGTTATATTCCCAAAATGGCTAGGTGACCCTGCTTCTGCTCTTCTGCATCATAACTTTTTTTTCTCCTTGTGTTTCTAATCCCCCTCATTCTGAGCAAGGTTTGAGGCCATATGGTGTGTTTAATTATTAATTTGCATTTTGGCGTCTTTATCTGGACTCTGAGGTCCTGCCTGGCCAGGTCTCTGGATTGTTTATCTTTGTATCCCCAGCACCGAACACAGTCAATTTTCACTAAATGCTTGTTAAATGAATTCAGGAGGAAATAAATGGCTGCTTTTGTCTGTTTGTTTTTAGCTATTATGTTATTTTTTCTTTTCCCTTTTCTTTTGAAGTCTTCAGAGATTTTAATAGACTTGAGCGTATTAATTTCAAAAAAAGGAAAACAATTAGATAGCTTCAAGGTTGTAAACTCAGATGCCCTCAATACCGTAGTACTATTGGAGCTACTAGTAAGTGAACAGCTGCTAATTGTCTAACCCAAACAGTCAGAAAGGAGAAACAAAGATGTTATATACACTTGAGTGGAGAAACTATAACATTTATACTCAAGGAAGATAATGTTTTCCCCAAACAAGCACCTATTTATAAGAAATGTATACAGGATTGAAACTCACATCCCTAGCCCCTCTGACTTAGAGGGTAAAATTAGTCATCACACAAAAGGTTAAAAATAAAACTACAGTAGCTGTGTATGCGAGATAAACACTTTTCTTCGTCATGTGGTGAGAATGCCAGATTGCTGGTCCATTATTGTGGCAGGTGTCTCTTGGAATGAACAGTCGAGAGGCCTGGCATGATTTGACAGCATTTTGACAGGATAGCGTCTCATTCGTGCAGTTCCTGAGTAAATTGGCTTCAGAATCTCCCTTAATGGAATTCCAAGTCAGAGCCATCTGAGGCAGCCATGTCAGTTTACATTATTCTCCCCCAGGCTCCAAAGACAACACGGGTTCTCTGTCAGCTCTCTGCAGACGTGCTGTCCGATTAGCCTCAGGCTTTACAAAGCAAAGGAGGTGAATTTACTTTACTAAATTTCAAAAAGAAAAAAAAGCGGGGTGGGGGGATTTTCATAAGCATTCCTCATGGGACCATCAGGTTACTTGAATCCAAATCCAACCTTTTCCAGGAACTAGCTACTGAATTTAAACCACGCACTTAAGTTCTTTCAGTCCAAGGGTCTTCATGTGAAAAATGAGCATGAGAATATCTAACTGTTAGATCTGTTGTGTGGATGAAATGAGAAAACCCATGCAAAGTTCCTAGCATGTTGCCTGGTGCCAGTGCTGGCTCAGTAATGTCAGCTCTGACTATTCTGAAGAAGACTTCTTCACCTTGTGGCAACTGGGAATAAGAACCTCAACGGTCATGTGAAGAAGTCACTCCACACGCAAAGTCGACACCACTTAGGCATAAAACACAATGTGTCTACATCCCAGCAGAGCCCCAGGCAATCCTGAGAGAATACAAACAAATGTGCATTCAAATTCTGTTCACCTCACACATTCTCAGTTTTGCTATACATTTATAAAATGTATAGAGGTATCTCTTTTTATTACCCAAGTAAACTATGTTCATTATTAGAAGACACAAAAAATTAAGTGTGCACCCAACCAACAGTAATCTCTGGATCCAGATGTAAATACAGATAACATGAAGGTATTTATCCTTTTGCTTTTATTTTTCATTTAATATTACTTTGTGAAGATTTTTCAATACTTCTTTTTTTAAAGATTTTTTTTTTTGAGAGAGAGAGAGAGAGAGAGCACGGAGTGGGGGGGTGCAGAGGAGAGAGTCTTAAGCAGAGTTCACAATGAGCGCAGAGCCCAATGCGGGGCTTGATATCACTACCCTAAGATCATGACCTGAGCCAAAACCAAGAGTTGGAAGCTTAACCAACTGCACCAACCAGGCACCCCAAGATTTTTCAATATCCTTAAGTATCCTTCTAAAACTGACTACACAAGAGTTTGTCTAAACAATTTCCCGTTGTTTGACATTTACATTCTTTCTCATTTTAATTTGTTATAAATTATCTTCCACTGAATGTGCTTTCATACACATCTCTATAAAATAAGTGGAATTAATAATTTTTCAGGAAGTATAAAATTTTCATAAATACAAATTTATCTCTATGTATTTTTACTTTTTTCTCTATATATTTTTAATAGATTATATTCTCAACAGTAAAGTATGAGGATGTCATTTTTTTCTCACTTCTACTAGCATTGGGTATTAACATATAAACATTTTTTGTCTCAACATTTAAAAAGGCAAAACTTTATTTGCTGTTTTATTTTGCAGTTTTTAGATCTACTGCCAGTATATATTTCATTTATGCATTTTGTACTTAAGGTATATATTGAGTGTCTATTTTGTGCCAAGTTTATTGCCAATATTTTGTTTATTTGTCCATTTATTTAACAGCATTTGTTGAGGGCTTGCTAAATAATTGCCATTTGTATTTTTCCTGTTGTGATTTCCAACATTTTACTTCTAAGTTTTTTAGTAAGGCATTTGTTATTTAATACTTCGTAAAAATTCCTAATATAGATTTTAGTCCATCATATAGCCTGCCATTATTTTTCCAGTTTTGTGTGCCTTTTAATAATATTTACTTATAAATCAGTATTTTCATTTTACAAAGGAAATACAGGTTTTTATGAAGTTAGCATAATAAATTGACCAAAGAAAGCCTAGTACTTCTTTGTAATAAAAACACTAGGTGTGGGGGAGGGGGGGTAGCGCAGGGGGCTGAATGCTCCCACATACTCATAAGCTGAGTTTTTTAAATAAAATAAGAATAATTATTATAAATTTCCCCAGCATATGTGTAGGTATTGGCCTTGTTTCTTTAATTTTGCTGGGCCCACTATAAGTCGCTGTGATTCTGTGAATTTTATCTTCACATCAGAAAATTTGTCTTCTACTACATCTAGGTCATTTTATTATTTCCCTTTTGTTCTTATTTCTTCTTCATGATTCCTAATGTTGGATATCTTGCTGTTCTCTTGTGTTATCTTCTCGCTGATTACTTTCGCCTCCCTGGCCTATTCTGCTATGTTTTGGGAAATGTCTCAAATTTATTTGGGAAATGTCCCACATCACTTTTGAATTTTGGTGTAGCTTTTTATTTACTGTGTTCTATGTCATGTACCATTCTATTATTAAGTTAGTGATTAATTTCTCTTCCTTCTGAACATCAAGTTCCTCTTTACTCCATTGCCATTGCTGTGAATTCTTTTTCAATCTTGAGTTAATAATACATATGTAGTTTTACAATTTTATTGATTGCACAGAGCAGAATCTATTCGTTTTAGGTGTGTTTTGTTTTGTTTACTATAAAACTTTTCCAGAAGAACATTTATGCAAAATGCAGCCTTCTCCTTTATTTTCTATTACAGCAATTTTCAAGGGGCAATAAACCACATGCTATATATACTTCTTTCACTCATTCTTGCACAAGAAGTCTGGCCAGGCTTTGTATTGATGGGGAAAACCACGCAGGGGGATTCCCCTCAGCCATGCTCACTCTCCTCCCAGATGCCACCAGGATTTTCTTGGATCTTATGTGTGAAGAGTTTGCTCCTGTGAGGTAAAATAACCATAGGATGGGTCAAGTGCCCTGCAGGAATCTGGGGGTGCATGTGTGGGTGGATCGATAACAGAACTTGGTTATTTTAGACATTCTGCTCTGGTTGTGATGAAGCCTCAGTCCAGGAGAGGGTTTTTACCACCTGTTTTCCATAGTCCAATCGCAGCTACAGGGAAAAGTTAGGGTTCATTTTGCCCTCCTTCCTGCCACTAATCTTCTGTGTCAGGCTGGACTTCAGATGCCTACATGAATTTTCTTGATGCGACAACTCTTGCCATGGGAGAGCAAATAGAGATGCCTTGGAATAGTAGTATTCCAGTGGCTTCTGTGACTCATGAATCATCTTGCTCTTTAACCCTCTGCTAATTAGAGAATGTTAAAGTGATTTTGCTAGGGGCGCCTGGGTGGCTCAGGCGTTAAGCGTCTGCCTTCGGCTCAGGTTATGATCCCAGGATCCTGGGATGGAGCCCCACATCGGGCTCCCTGCTTGCCAGGAGGCCTGCTTCTCCCTCTCCCACTCCCCCTGCTTGTGTTCCCTCTTTCAGTGTGTTTCTCCCTGTCAAATAAATAAATAAAATCTTTAAAAAAAATAGATAAATAAAAAATAAAGTGATTTTGCTAGATTTCCTCCTCATAAGTCTGTGTCATTATCCAACACAAATTCTTAGAAAATAAACCTCCTCAAATCATTACATCAACCTTATATTTAAGAGAAAAATGATTTGGGAACAGTGAAAACATTGTCCCAGGATTTCCTTTAGAAATGGATGTGTATTTCTTTGTAATAACGTGGACCACAAGACTAAATCATGAAGTATCAGGCTGTGGGCAGAAATGCTTTATTTGAGCCAAGGGGAGAATCTATGCCAGACATTGTAGTAGATTCTAAAAATAAAACCTTCAACATGGTAGCTGTCTGCTCTCACTGAGCATAAGAGTCTAGTGGGAAATACAAACAACTAATAAATGAAGTCTATGTGATAAGTGGGAAGGTGGAGGAAACTTCCAGGGCTGTGGGAGCATAGAAGAGGGACGTGGACTCAGATTTGTGATGGCAGAAGCAATTTCACAGAGAATTTCAGACCTGATGAGCTCAGGGTACTCAAGCTGAGTGAGGTAAAAGTGTGGGGAAGGAAGTGTGGGGGAGGCAGATCCGCAAGGTCTCACCTCAGGATTCTGACACTCTTCTTTATGATCATCTTTTCTTAATCACATGGAAAAGTTGGACATGAAAAGAGCATGGTACCATGAGGTTTGGGCCATTCCACCTCAAAAGAAATACACTGAACTCAAGTTTTTATTGTATTTTTCACTTTTAGAACATCAGTTAGATTCTTTTTCATATGATTCAGTTCTATGCTGAAATTATAAATTGTGTCATATAATTTCTTAGAGATACGAATCAAGGCTATTTAAAAATCAGTCAGGATCTTCTGTATATATATTCTATTGTCATTTGTTCTCTCATTGTTTTGGTCAATTGTTCTCTTCTTCTGGCATGCCAGGTAATTTTCCAGTAAATGCTGGACTTTATACATTAAAAAAACTATAGAGATAATTCAAGGTTCTAAATGTTATCATTTTTGCCTAAGAGAATTTATTTTGTTTCAGGCAGGCAAGTTGCAGATAATCTAGTCTGAGATTTAGCTGACTCAAAGTTAGTTGGTTTCATTCTTGGCGAGGGCCAGTCTATTTCTACTTTAACTGTACTCTTATACATAGCCCTTTGTTTGCCCAGCTGAAAGACTATGCTGTTTTCCATGGTCCCTTCTACTGGGCCTTCCCCAAACTCCAATTTTTGCCTCCCCTCTTCTGTGAGACTTTCCAAAGCTCTCCTTAGCATCTTGGTGTCTAGATCTATAGATTGCTTATAAATGGGCAGATACTATAAAAGGAAAAACATAGGTGAGTATCAGTTTCAAGTTATACTTTAAGTGCTTTTAAACATATCAATTATAAAATATCCTACCCAATTTCACTAATTATTCTTAGTTATAGTATGTGATTATTGGAAAGAGAAGTCTTAATCCCTTCCCCCTTAATATTTTTTATTAATATTGGTTGAATTCATTAAAGATTAACCTATTGTCTTTTTATATAGGGTACTACTTTTTATATTGGGTACTGGGTCCAGAACTCATTCTGTTTATTCAAACTGCTGATTTGAAATCTGCTACATTCACATCCCTACAGCTCTGGTTGGCACTGTGAGAAGTAAGGCCAAATAGTGAATGGATAATGATATTCTTATCTTAACATTTACTCTGGCCTTTGAGCTCAATTGAGAGGGACTTATAGCATCATACTGCTATTTTTGATGCCTACATGAAGTGAGGACCACACCTTCAAAACCCTGAAACCATCGATAATGATATAGATTATCAGAAACCAGAAAGTTTCAAATGAATATGTATTTTTCCATTAAATAACACACATTTCCATTAAATAACACACATTCATCTGTTTTTTCCACTGTGGTTTCCCCAGCACCTACTACAGAGCTGATACAGTCTATCAATAAACAGGTACTGAGTGAATAGATGAATAATAATTGAGTGTCATAACCTGCAGTATGTTAGGTTACTCTGCCCAGAAAGTACTCATTAATTAGTTTTTGTAATGATAACTAATCTGACAACAATGTGGTCTCACTTTTACAGCTTTCCAGTTGGGTACACTATCAAAATAGGAATGCCTTCAAAACTCAATCTGATAAACTGAACAAGTGCTTTATGTGAAACTTTGCTCCATATTAAAATGCTGATCATTTCTTCATGTAGCATCGATGCCTATATTCAATTCCGCAGGTAACATCTCCTTCCCACTTGGAATTGTTCTTAATCAAGTGTCACATGATGGATGATTCACTGAGCAGAGGTTCGGGGACTGGTTTGATTCTCAGCTGTCTCCATCAGGCTGTGTGTCATAGGAGAACGTAACTTACCTCTCTACGTCTGCGTTGTCCTTTCTCCCCTGGGTGGTATAAAACATGACTATTGTGAGAATTCAACGGGGTGAGAATGAGTTCCTCTAGATTATATCATATCATAGGCACTCATAAGACATAAGTTCCCTTTTTTAATGCAACTAAAAAAATCTTTTAGACTTTATTTTTCTTTATGTGGCTTGAGTAAATTAATCTGTGTTAGGTTATGTAGAAGGTAAAGCTGTATAAAAGTAAACAGCGATGGACTACTTACATTAAAAAAGAATGATTATAGAAGAGCATGTATTTTTCAGTCCTTTAAGTACCAAAAATGTCCTTACTCCATTTACAAAACTTCAGCCTGCTTTATGGTATTCTGTGATGCAGACTATACTCTTATTTGTTCCAGAAATTCTATGATGTTGCTAGCATTAACAGACCCATCCCTTCACCCTATAGGAGGAATAAGCTGCTCCCTTTGCCCAAGAAAAAAAGGCGGATTTCCACAAAAACAAATAATTTGCAGTTATGAGATTATTGTCAGGGCCAAAGATAATAAGCAGCTGGGTAGACATCTCCTGACCTTGAGGTACATATAGTTATCACCAGCCCTGGGCACGGCAGGGACACCACAAGTGGTAACCTTCCTTCAGCAATGTGCACAATCACCACTTCCGCCCCTCCCCCACTGTCGGCCTTGCTGTTCCAAAGGCAATCACTCTACATCACAAAAATGAAACAGGAGAGGATCTGTCCTACCCTATGGATGCCTCTATTATATTCCTAACTCCTGCAGAGCTTTCTCTTTATGCCATACATCCTTCCTCTCCATTCTCTGTGAATCCTTAATAGTTCATTTGTATATATGTGCCTTTGAAAAAGGATGTGGCTAGAATGACACTGATCTGGCCAGGACTGTTGGGCTGAGTATCTGGGAAAGCCTCCAGACCCCTGTGTTATCTGTTTGTTGATTTAGGGCAGGTTCTCGGAATTTCAGAACCCTCAGGTACTGGCACCAAAACCAGGCACTCCAAAAAAATTATTGGATCTGCCTATCTTGCTCAGCCGTCAGTCATTCACCATCTGAGATGGGAAGACGTTTTAGATTACAAGGAATTCGTTTGTAACATTTTTAGACAAGGAAGGACTCTTGAAAATCTGAGGATATTTATGACTCCTTTAATAAAGAAAGTATAACATTCAAAATTTTACACTATATATCAGGTTAATAGAATTCCTCATCAAAGATACTAAGAAGGGCATGATTCCTGGAACAATTGCTGTGGCAGACTTGGAGTTGCCACCTTCTAACCTGATGTGTGACAATTAGCTCCCATGGGCCAGAGAGAGAGCCCAAGAGGCAGCATGGTCTCATGAAACAAGCATTGGCATAGGTGTCAAACAGATAAGAATTCAGTTTCTAGAAGAGTAACTTATGGGCTGGGTGACTTACCTTAATCATTTTTTACATATAAATAAGAAAACTAAACTCAGAAAACTTAAGTAATTTTGCCAAAGTTTGCAAAGAGTAAATTATGAATCCACATCTGATGGGCTTCAAGTCTGTATTATCTCCCGTATGTTATACTAGCCAGAAAAATAGGAAAGCTAAAAATGCCATTTTCTTATTAGTTCTAAGGCCATAAATATGCTATTTACAAGTTTATGACTGAGATGGAGGAGACTGAGGCCAGACAGAGCAAGCATTTAGAAGACTGTCCAATATCTAAGTAAAGCAAGTCCTACACTCTCGAGTAAGAAGCTCCAGGAGGGGATTTAGAGCAAGTAATTTTTTACCCAAGCAGAGGAAAGAACACTAGACTTACGTTAAATAGTGCTTAACCAGAGTATTCTGATATTTCTTCAATTTGTCTGTTAATACAAATCACTATATTTTATACTCAATTAATGTTGATACTTAGCTGTTTCAGCCAGGGAGTCTGCTTTTTTTAAAAAATATATTATCTTAAAATGATGTAATAAAAATAAAAAGCAGGCAACTATATTCATGACATACAAAATATGACTTTAAATATGACTAGAAGAAAAATGGGTTTCTGTATTTCTGAATAATTGCTGGATTTATTACAACAGAGTTCAGTCCCAACTCCCTCAGTTATTAGCTAGACAACCTTGGGCATGTGATTGAACTGTACTCCAACTCCCTCAACTGTAAAACAGAGATAATAATATTTCCCTCACACAATATTTATTTGGAAATTAGGCAAAATAATGTAAAAGGGTGATTGATGAACTGGAGCATGAAAAGGATGCTGGAAGTTTCTGTGTAGAGAGGTCAAATCAGCGTGTCAGCTTGGAGCCAATTTTCTGCGCTTAGTAAAACAGCTCTCCCATTGCTCCTGACATGCAAAGCTCTTGGAGCCCAGGGGCCTCCTGGAAGGGAAGAAACTAAGATACTATAATTCAGAGTTAGGGAAGTGTGTTGGCATAGGCCTGGGTGATGCTGATAGATACTCAGTGGCAGGTAAGGGGAATGGAGGCCCTGAGCTAAAATGACATTGGCATCAAGAGAGAAAGGCTGCAGACTCGATCTGGCACTAAATCTGAGAGGGGGCGGGGTATTAAAAGGAGAGAGAGGGGGATGGGTTAGCCTGGTGATGGGTATTGAGGAGGGCACGTTCTGCATGGAGCACTGGGTGTTATGAACAAACAATGAATCATGGAACACTGCACCAAAAACTAATCATGTAATATATGGTGATTAACATAACAATAAAAAAATTTAAAAAAAATAAGAAAAAAAAAAAAAAAAGGAGAGAGAAAAGGGAAAGCCACCCAGTCCAGCTTTCCTGGGACAGACTCGCACTGTGAAGAAGTGGCTGTATGAATGACTTTAGCTTTAACTCCAGAGAACCAGCCATCTTGGCACGGAATTTTCTCTGCTGAGGAACAAACTGTCCTCTAAGAACTATGTCAGAACAGGAATGTGCACTAGTCCTTGTGGAGGGGAAAGACTAGAGATCATTCCTAATCTGTGGCTTTGAGTATGACCCTAACCCTAGGGACAATGCTTCCTCCTGGTAGGTAAAACTCTGCCACACAGGTAGACTCATAATCACAGACAACACATTTTCAACATAGAGAAAAATTCCCCTCAGAGACCTCAGAAGATATTTTATTGATGTGTAACCTTGAAAAGAACCCAGGTCACTTCAACCACAGCAATAACTGATTGCTGCAAAAACATTTACTGAGCACAACACTCCAGGCTGTGCTTGTATTATCCTCTTTAACTTCCCAAACAACATTATGAGATTGGCACTATCATTCCCATTTTATGTATAAGAACACCGAGAGTCAGCAAAGGTTAAAAATGTGCCCAGCTGATAGATGATAGATCACAGATTAAAAATCAACTCTAGGGGTGCCTGGGCGGCCCAGTCCATTATATGTCTGCCTTGGGCTCGGGTCATGATCTCAGGGTCCTGGGATCCAGCCCTGCATCAGGCTCCCTGCTCAGCAGGGAATCTGCTTCTCCCTCTCTCCTTTTCCCTCTGCCTCTTCCTTGCCCACCACCACCCCTGCCCTTCAGCTCGTGCTCTCTCTCAAATAAAATCTTTAAAAAAATTAAAAATTCAAAAATTGGAAAAAAAGAAAGAAAAGAAAATCAACTGTGTCCTAACTCCAAGCCTCACACTTAACCCTTATACTTTGCTGCCTTGAAATCACTTCTTGACAAAGTCTTTGACTTTCCAAGAAGCCAACAGGTGGGCTGCAGCTATTCTTGTGAAAGATTTCTGCTATAGGAAATTTTCTGCAAGTGGCCACAGCAGAACTCCTGTCCCTAGGAGTTTGAGCTTCAAATTATATTCCAGGTTCCCAGAGTCTATTAGGTTTAAAAACAGCCTGGGCTTGGAGCGCCCGCCCCGGTGGCTCAGTCGGTTAAGCGGCCAACTCTTGATTTCACCTCAGGTCATGACCTCAGGGTCCTGAGATCGAGCCCCTCATCAGCTCCGGGCTGGGTGTGGTGCCTGCTTAGGATTTTCTCTCTCTCCCTTTCCCTCTGCCCCTCCCACCCTAAAAAAGAAAAATAAAAAACAAACAAAATATGAGCCCGGGCTTTTTCTCTCATACAGTACCTCACTACTTTAACACATCTGTAAATACAATCGGCCAGACGTGTGTCATTGAAGGAGCACACCCAGACAGCTGTGCAAACAAAAACTAACTTTGCTCTTAAATGACCAGTAGGTCTCTGATGATTCCCTGTCAAATAGCATTGTTATGGTCACAGGCTTCTCTAAAAAGATCTCAGCCCTCCAAATCTGTGAAACTAAGCCTGAAGTCTTCAGTGATAATACAAATATACTACGATGATTATGATTAGGGTAGTTTATTTGGCTGCCTAGATACCCAATTTAGAAATTTTTCCTCACGCTAAAGAGCAAAATATGATGAGTCTTATAACATTATTTGTATTCAATTTGGTTTAACCCTGTCTCTTCAAGCCTAGCCACCTTGCTTTCAACAAATGCACATGCTAATAAGCACAGACAAATTAAGTCTTTGTAACAACTCCTGGGAGCTGCCTCATTTTTAGCAAATATGAATTTTGCGACATCAAGTGAAGAGATTCTGTCTCAATGGACTATGCTGTGAAAAACCGAGAGATACACCATTTTATTTTAAGTACCAGACTGTGAATTTTACTTTATTTGAATTTTACTTAACCTTCTGGAGGGTGAGACCTTTTGAATTCTTAGTTAAGGAGACTATTAGAGAATTGTGCAGACACTGAAGAGAAGAGTATTTGCTATTTAAGATGCCCTAGTATAAAAAGTGCAACATCTAAAGCTTGGCACCTGCAGAAAAGAAATGTTAGAATAGGAAGTAAGAAAGAGTAGAACATATGTAATTATCTGTAATCACCTGCATACAAGAAGGGAACATTGAGGAAGATAGGAAGGCTGACCCAGTGACCTTAGTGATATGTAACAAGCCACCTTCTATTTGTGAATTGTTGCATTACAGATATGTTCAAGTGCAGTAATCTTTAACACAGCAGTCATTCTGACCCCAAAGGATCCATATAAGCAAACCACAAAGTAACACCTTGGTGAGTTAGAAAAACACAAAGTAGGTTCTTCGAGATGAAAACTTTGAGTATCAACTTCTATGAATAAGTTGGAAACAAAAACAAGTCTGAAAGATTGGTGAACAGAACAATGGGTTAGGCAGGAAAGATTTTTGAAATATATTCACTGTAAGCATCCCTGAGAATTGAATATTCTTACTTTATTGAGATATAAATCATTATATTTTATGTGGAAAGAGAAAAGTATTTTAATTAGTGTTATTTATCATTGATGGGAACATCTGTAATTCTGTGGTCTCCTTGTAAAATGATTATCACTGTTAAACATGTTTTCCAGTGTAACCTAAAGAGGAAGAAGGTTTGCGTGAGAAATGTGGCCAGCACTCCCCTGTAGGAGTTAACGGAGTCCTTCAATCTGGGACAGAATTGCTTGGGGAAGAGTCACTGGACTAGGCCTTTTTCATTTAATGTAGCGCTCACAGAGATGCACTACCTGCTGAAAGGGCATGGGAGGATCTTTTATGAGTACGTCCACTTTCTCTCTACTTTCCTGGATGGCCAAGGCTTTTAAAAGTCAATATATTTTCAAAGGGACCCCCCCCAAAGGAAACCCCACTGGGGTAAAGATTGGGATCATTTCTCTTGTGAGATTTATCATTGCCCCTTCTGATGGTTGGTCCGTCACCAAATGGACAAGAGTGAGGCAGGGAGATCTGTTGGGAGGCTTTTGTAATAGTTCAAGTAAAAGATGATGGTGTTTTTGGGCTGTGTTTTAAGTAGTGGATATAGAAGACCCGGTCAGGTTTGGGATAGATTTTCCAAGAACTAAGAGGATTTACTGAGAGAATGAATGGGGGAATGCATGGAAAAGAAAGAAGGTAGTGAGGGGGTTTTTTAAGAGCAGGTTGATGGTTTGGGATCACCTGGTTGGCTCAGTCAGTTAAGCTGTCTGCCTTCAGCTCAGGTCATGATCCCAGGGTCCTGGGATCGAGTCTGGCATGGAGCCCCGAATCTGGCCACCTGCTCAGCGGGGAGCCTGCTTCTCCCTTTCCCTCAGCCGCTCCCCCTGCTTGTGCTCTCTCTCTCTCAAATGAATAAATAAATCTTTAAAAAAAATAAAAAGAGAAAGTTGTATTAGACAGGGTCATACAGTTCTAAAACATGTATATGTACTTTCTCCTTCTCTCTCTGCTGCTTCTGCCCCAACCCTGAACACGATCATTTCCTCTAATTTTACTACTTTCTTTTACCTTTTCACTTTTATTGCCTTAGAGTTCTTGGATAATCACAAGCTTTAGCATGTTCCACACTTTTGATAAAAGTCTTAGTCTAAATTCATATATCTGTTCAACTTCTCCCCCAGTTAAAACAGACTTTAACTTTGAAATCTTTGTTCAGAAGACTGAGAGAACATGTCCAAAACAGAGTATGCATGTTCCCCTTTCCAAACGCTTCCTTAGGTAACAATAAAGAAAGAATGTCAACACTGAATGGACTCACCAGTGATGCTTAGTACTTGTCACACGGTGGCCCCTCCATAGATAGTGTTTTAAAAATCAGTGAGGGGTGCCTGGGTGGCTCAGTCCTTAAGCGTCTGCCTTCAGCTCAAGTCATGATCCCAGGGTCCGGGGATCGAGTCCCACATCGGGCTCCCGGCTCAAAAGGAAGCCTGCTTCTCCCTCTGCCTGCCACTCTCCCTGTTTGTGCTCTCTCTCTCTGGCAAATAAATCATTAAGTAAAATCTTTAAAAAATAAATAAATAAATAAAAATTAGTGAGTAAATACATATGACTATTACCTTTGCACACCATGTACAAGATACAACTGTCTCTGCACAGCACCCCTCAAGGAAATTTCTACAGAACACAGCAAGTTTAAAGCTTTGGCTTTAGGAGTGATGAAAACCTGAGATTGAATCTGGGCTTTGCTACTTACCAACAAAATGACCTTAGTTGCCTATTTTCTCTAACTCAATGCCCACATATTTAAAATAAAGATCTGAGTGCTTTTGTAGGATTAAATGAGATAATCTGTGAAACTTGGCTTTATAGCACACCATCAGTAAATTACAATAATTGTTACTGTCTCCAGCTAATTAAATCTTATAAAACTTTCTAATGGTATATCGATGACCTATGCGTGATATAATCAATTAAATCAGGCAGAATACAAAATAACCTGGGGAAATTTTTTCTTAACATTATAACTGTGTTAGTGATAGAATGCCACCCTTTACTTTCACCTGCATACTCATGGTACAGACTCAATAAATTTTCTAAACTGTAAAAAGATGACTAATGGATGAGAGTGGATGAGGTAAGTCCATTTAAATTCTATGTAATGATATGCAAATTAGTCATTTGAGCCTCGTAGCTCTGTTGAAGCTTCATCCTTCTGAATAATATTATGAAACATGATTTGTAATCATCCTTTGGCCTCTGCTATATGAGGTGGTCATGACTATAATTAAAGTTAATCACTAGTTATAGAACAGAGCAGAAAACGGTGTGATGGAGAGGGACAGTGAAGGGAATGCCAGGGTTTAATCACTGGATGCTGAGGTGTCTATATCAGCAGATGAGAAATTTGGCTTAGGAGAAAGTGAAAATTAAGGGACTACATGCATCAGATCTTAGAGGATGAAATGTATAATGAATTGTGTTTATTTGCATAAGTGGAGACTTGAAGCTGAAAAGTATGAGTCACAACTGACGTAAAGAGGCCTTTTCTCAAAAGAGAGGAAATGTGAAAAAGATTTATACAAAAATAAAAACTCATTAAAGTACTAAAGGAAAACTGACCACAAGTAAATATCTAAAGAATAATGAAATGATTAATGAATTCAGTTATAGGCACATCTTGGAAATCAGTCAGCCATAGAGTGATGCTTACAGAGACTAAGATAACATGAGAAAGTACTTGTGTTTAAATATTAGGGAAAAAATGATAATTAATTTTGTAGATGCTGTGATTATAATTCTATAAATAAACAGTACATATCCAAAAAAGAAAAAAGAAATAGGTTAATATATTTACTTATTTTCTTTCACTCAGGACTAAGAATATTTTTCCTTTGATTATTTACACCATATATTTTTAAGAAGCACATACTACTTGATTTATTCTTTATAGTTAATTCAGAATGAATTTTCAGTACTCTGATGCAGTGGCAAATGTCTTATACTGTGGAATTCAATTAAGTACTTCTTTCCAGCACATCAACTAGAGCTCTTTTGGTGTGAAAAAAATAATTAAACTCAGAAAATAGTCCATTTACAAAGAAAGATTAACTCAGGCCATGTGGCTTGTGCAAACACCCTGTGAGTTGTCTCAAATTATTTATACTAAATGTTTAATCCTTTAAAAAACTGCATTCTTATATTCTTAAAAGAATAGCATAGGAATTCACTTTAGCTATATTTGAGATCAAAGTAGGATTCACAGAGCAACTGTATTTTATAACAAATAGAATACTAGAAAATAAAACAATATTACTACATGAAAATTTATAAAAATAACTGTTGAATATTAATTGGACTTAGATAATAACTTCGGGATATATTTTGTTTCTGAGAATTGTTATAACTCAGTCAATTAATTATGCCTATGGCCCAGGTGATCAAACGGAAGATTTAGCTGATGAGTCTGATTAGTCTTAAGTAAACTAGGCTAGGCTTTCTTCTGACAAATTACATTTTTAAAAATGATGTGAATTTTACGTGGTATAAGAAGTTGGAACTTATTTCCCTTTGGTTAGTGATGGGAGGGAGGTGCATTTAACTATAAATAGTTAAGCTGTCAGCTGAAATCAGTACTATTCCACATAGGTAAAGCAAAATCTGAAACACTTCAGCACAAGTCCTTGCAGAAAACAAAAACAGAACCCTACATGAAAAGGCAGCATTCTACTCTGGTTCAGAAATGTAATACTGTGATTATGAAGAGGTCATGATACACTAAAGGAGACAGAGAGGGAGGAATCGCAAACAATGAATGATCTTAGCCTTTGGGGCTGATCTGTCTTCAGGCTACAACTACAGGGCCGTTCAAGGGGAAAGTGTGTTCCTTTGGAGCACTCCTCTGGAGTGATTTTCATGGGATGGATGGCATCCCTGAGAGTTAGTCCACAAGACTTTTAAGACTAGTGTAATGAAAGCTGCTTGTCCTTACAGACAGCCATGACTGCCAATCTGGGCTCTGCCACATACAACTTATGAAACCTTAGACATGTCATATAAATTCCCTGAATCCGTTTTCCATCTGTAAAATAGTTACAGGATCATCTTTTATAGATGACTGTAATAAATTAAATGCCACATAAAAAAGAGAATAAAAAATATTTTAGAATTCTGCCTACTACACCCTCAATAAATGTTTCTTTGTCCTCCCCTGCTACTTCCAAGAGGAAGAGAGCCTTGTGCTGATTTTCCATCTTAATATTCATGAAAATATCCACTGTCCACATAGTCCCTGCAAGATCTGAGAAATTTAGAGCTGGCATTCCAAAATTCCAGGCTGCAGGGTCACCTGATGGGTCTGCTAATTCAGTAAGGGATATTCACAGAGTGATACCAGAAACACTGAAAAATCCACACTCCTGAGCTGAGAGCTAATGATTGCACGAGTGTAGTCTACATGAGCAAAATGTAAAATGCAAGAAAAACCAGTTAAGACAACACAGATGCTCCCTACAAACTGTACCCTTATTATTGCTCTGCAGAGACGAAATTCATGCTCAAGTAAGGAGTGCTTTGAGATTGGTTAAAGAATCAATGAACATGTCAGAAATAAAACTTCATGGAATTAGGCATGGTGATCTGGACCCCACTTGCCCACTAAATCAGATCAAAATAAAATGCTCTCAAGGAACTAATGAGAACTCAACAAAGTGGGTAATACTCTTCCAGATCTGACCAAGGAGCCCAGAATGTGCGAGGTCAGAACCATTGGTAGCCACCTTTCCCACCACTTGGAGGAGCCTGAGGGAATGATATCAACAGGTGTTTCAAATGTACTTTCTCAATTAAGGCTGTTCATCTTCGCAATAACCCTTTGAGATTTTACAAACCCTAAAATAGAAGTTCCAAGAGGTTAAATAATTATCTCAGTTCTCACAGTTTGTAAGACGGCAGAGTTGATTTTCAAACCCATATTTGCATTACTACAAACCCCATCTTACTCAAAGAATGTTATTCCACTTCCTATAGTGGTTACTTAAGAATGAGTACCTCTCTTGAATGAAATATTATTTCCCTATATATTTATTTGCTGAACACATATAAGCAAAAGTATATATGAGCACGCACGTCTTCCCTAAGCTTAATGGTTGCAAAATGCTTGAACAGATGAGTCTATTTACTCAGTGTGTAGAATCATAACAATCTCAGAATTACGACACGATTGACAGGAAAGTTAATCAACCTTAACTCAACATAATTGGTTACATTTTCATCTCTTGGCTTGAGACCAATTACTATTCAGCCAGTGGCACTCCAAGTCTGCTCAGGCTTCACCTTTCACTTGCAAACCCAAGTACTATGAATAACTTGAATATGAGTTGTTAGGACTTCATTTTTCATATCTTAGTATCAGTTAAGAATAAGAGTTGAGTGAATATCTCCAGCTATGAAGTTGCCAGAGCTGAATAAAATGAAACCAGAGAATAACATTTGAGAATTCTAGTTCTGTTAAAACCATGATGAAAGAAGATGTTCCTCTTACTATCTTTATTTTTTTTATTCAAGTATAATTAACATACAGTGTTATATTAGTTTCAGGCATACAATATAATGATTCAATAATTCTTTACATTTCTCAGTGATCATCAAGTGTATTCTTAATCCCCTTTATCTATTTCACCCACTCCCCCATCCACCCCCATTCTAGCAAGCACCCGTCTGTTCTCTATATTTAAATGTAAGTGTCTGGGTTTTTTGTTTGTCTCTTTTTTCTTTGCTCATTTCTTTTATTTCTTAAATTCCACATATGAGTGAAATCATATGGTATTTATCTTTCTTTGACTGACTTATTTCACTTAGCATTATAACTACCCTCCAGGTCCATCCATGCTGCTGCAAATGTATATAGAGTTGTTTGTACTATTCCTTTACTGTCTTACTGTCTTTTTAATGTGGTTTGTAGTGATATCTTGTTTTCATTCTCATATTGGTAATTTGTATTTCTTTTTTCCTGTCAGTTTTACTAGAGATTTGTCAATATAATTGATCTTTTCAAAAAAAAGAGCTTTTATGTTCATTGATTTTTTTCCCTATTTTTTTCTGTGTCCAATATCATTGATGTGCTCTTATTTTATTATCTCCTTCCTTCTGTATGCTTTAGGATTATTTTGCTCTTCTTTTTCTCTATTTCTTTAAGTGAAAGCTTAGATTATTGATTTGAGATCTTTCTTATTTTCTAAGATAAGCAATTAATGCTATATATTTCACTCTAAGAATGTCTTTAGCTGCATCCCACAAATTTTGATATGCTGTATTTTCATTTCTGTTCAGTTCAAAATACTTTCTAATTTCCCCTGAAACTGCCTCTTTGTCTCACCCTTTTAGCCTTAGTTGACAGATGGTGTTAGTTCTTTCATATTCTTACTGATTTTCTGTCTACTAGTTTCATCTGTTTCTGAAAGAAGAATGTTGACATATCAAACTATAATTCTTTATATGTAAACAGCTTTTTCATTGAATGTGTCTCTTTTGTTGCTCTCTATGCGGTCTATCTTCTTGTACAGAGTTGTTCAGTCAGCCCTCAGTTCTTCAGGAGGAGTTGCTTTATAAATACGTGGAGATTTAGAGTGTCCACAGAGAAGGTGAGCTCAGGGTCTTCCTATATGTCATCTTGGAGCAGAACTTCTCAAACTATAATTTTAAATTTATTTCTCTTTTTATTTTCATCAGCTTTTGCTTCATGCAGTTTGAAGCTCTCTTGTTATGTGTGTACACATTTAGTGTTGCTATCTGTCTTGGTGAACTAAGCCTTTTATCATTATGTAAATTTACTCTTTTTTCCTCATTAATTTTCTTTGCTCTGAAATCTACTTTTTCTGATATTAACTATAGTTGCTTTAGCATTCTTTTCATCACTAGTTGCATGATACGTTTTCCCATTTTTTTTGTTTCAATATACTTATGCACCATATTTGAAGTGATTTCTTAGGGATAGTACATAATTGACTCATGTTTTAATCAGTTGTAACAATCTCTTTTCATTGATATGCACTGACATCTTGCATTTAATGTAATTATTGACATATTTTCATATGTCTAACCCTTTGACTATTTGTTATTGGATTTTTCCCTCCTGTTTCAAAATCTTCTACTTCTCTTTGATGATGTTCTTAGATTATTTGAAAATTTCTAGTATTCTTTTTCTTTTTTAATTTTCTAATTTTTCTTTTATCTTTGTATCAGTATGTTTTTAGCAATTTTTCAAAAGCATTACAATCTATATTTTTACAATTTAAAATATATTTAGTCATACATTTACAAATTCTGTTGCTCTTTGTTCATTTCCGAAGTTGTTTCCCTCTAATATGATTTCTCTCTTTATTAACAACTTCCATTTGTATTTGTTTTAGAGCAGGTCTGATGGTGATGAATTCAATTTATTTTTCTTTATCTAAATCCCTACATCTGATACATTATTTTGGGTGAGATGGTCCTGTGGGGAAGTGGCTCTGTTCTAACTGAAAAACTATGTGAGAATGAATCCATGAAAGGAGTGAATTATGCTTATAGATAAGATTGCTAAAATTTGCATACCCTTTCTGTTTGAAGGGTATCTTGGTACTCAACCTGACACATTGGAGTTTCCTTGGATAAGAGCCTTGGCAGGGACCCAGCACAAGACATTGTCGAAGGCACAATGTCCAGGGATGAATATATTTTTCTTATCTAAATCCTATGGTAAATGTTAATATTTTCATTTGTTTTAGCAGGCCATCAATTAAGTTAACTTCAGGCCACAAGTTCTAACCTATGTCTTGTGGTCTGTGGTTCCAATGTCAGTCCACTTTTTACAGTGTTATTCAGACCTGTTCTGATTGCCCAAATCTGGGACCTATACAGTGCTCCACTTTGTAATTCTGTTACCAAAATTTTGGTATTTGCTTATGGTCAGATCCATGCACCTTGAGAATGAATCCTCTCCTCAATATCTCTGACTCTCCATTCCCCATGGGCTCCTCTTCTAATCTGATGGCCAGAAACCTAGGGCTTTTGTTCCCCTTTTTGCCATGCACTTCCCTAGCTGAATATGCCTCCAGAACCAAGCAGCAGGAGGATAAAAAGAAACAAAAAGCAGTAGGTGTCTTTTTAGTAAATGGGGCTGGGGCAACTGGATATTCAAATGTAAGGAAATGAAGCACACAACACCTACTTCACACTGTTTATTATAGGCTACTTAGGGAGGGAGTTGGCTGTTCCTTGGGTGAACTTTCAAATATGTGAACATCTTTTAAACCTCCCAGTCTTATTTTCAGGTATGGAGGTGGAGTGGTGGTAAAATATGCTAGTCTTCTGGAAAATGTGTGGACAAGAGGAACTGAAGACACGACCACTCAGTGAGGATATTCCTCAGTTAGGAATTCCAGCGTGTGCTATGCACTGTGGCTCTGCAAATTTTCACATATTCCCTCTATTTTTTAGATGTGGGCCTTTATTCCTGCCTTTTTGTTGTTGCTTGTCCAGAACTTGTCTATGTTAATTTCTCCAGAGAGTAAAACTTTGACCCCTTGCCAATGAGTGGGTATGAATGAAGAAGAGTAATTACCTGGCTTTCAGAAGTAAGAGAGGACCAGGGGTTCTAATTCCTTCCTCTGTTATTTGCAACCAATTCCCTTGTTTGATACCTCCCCAGTGGAGAACCTGTGCCTCCAAGTCCAAGGCACAATGTCCAGGGATGAATATACTTACTTATCATTAGCATTCCTGTCTGCAGTCATATAGGTTGGGTTCTCCCTGCCTTGATAAATCAGTTCTATCTTTTCAAGTTCTCCCCAAATGAAAGTCTTTTATGCTACTGTCTTGTTTTCTTCTATATTTGTCTATATGGACTTAAAACCTTGTTTTCATTCTGCTAATATCAGTGTGCTCTTAGAAGAGAAGTGCTATGTTTAACTAGAAATTTAATGTATTGTTTTTGCATTATATCTTATCTTATCAATAACTTAGAACTGATAAAAGCCCCAAAATGCCTTGATCTTTAGTATTAAACTTTATCTTTCCAAGCTAGATAACAGAAATGAGAGAATAATGATGAAACCACACTCTTACAGTTCTCTGAGGAGGTCCAAGGAATGAATCAGTCGATGAGAGGTAAATTCCTACATCTGATACATTATTTTGAGTGAGATGGTCCTGTGGGGAAGTGGCTCTGTTCTAATTGAAAAATTATGTGAGAATGAATTCATGAAAGGAATGAATTATGGTTACAGATAAGATTGCTAAAATTTGCATATCTTTTCTGTTTGAAGGGTATCTTGGTACTCAGCTTGACCCATTGGAGTTTCCTTGGATAAGAGCCTTGGCAGGGACCCAGCACAAGTAATTTATGGTCTGAGAGTAGTAATTTATATCACATCTATCATCATCTACCCTACTCCAAGGGGAGAATGCCCTGTCCATGAGATAATTCTGGCTGAGTACCAGAAAGCAGGGCTGATGTTTAATACTCTGTAGCCACTTACATAAGTGAATTAAGTAAGGTTAAAATAGAGCATCATTAATGCATTTGGTTATTTTAGGAGCCATCTGTAACATACCACCCAAAGTAATGCAAACCCCATGAGGGATCTGGATGGTAGCCTCCGGTTGCCTTAAGCATCTCTATTCTGCTCTTCCATTAACACGTAAATAGAGTTGTTGTGTGACTTGTTTGTGGTGATTTGAACAAAACATTTCACTTTCAGTCACTAAAATGGAACTGCTTGAAAGCTATTCTCCAAGATTGATGACAATGAAGGTCATGGGCTTCAGCAAAGGAATTAGAAAGTACAGTGATGACTGTCTCAGGTTTCCAGAACATTTACCTCTGAGATAAAACCTTGGTTTTTATTTTCAAGGATATCCTAGAGAAGGCAAAGGTAATGCAATTATTCTCAGAGGAAGTACACAGTGATAGAACAATGGGAACACTTAAAAGGTGCCCTTAACCATTTTCATATAAAGGGAAGGCTGAAAAGGCTCTGTTCATTCATTTATGTTGTCATTATAAAATGCCTTAGAAACCAAGGTTCATGAATGTAAATTGCTGGGGAAGCAATTGACATAATTAATGGAGGAGAAAATGCTCTTTAAAAAATGTTTCTACAATCAGAGCTTGGATATAGGGTTCTTTGAAATGTGTGAATATTGATTTTAAAATTTGACTTGGAGATTTTTTTCTCTTGTGCATTCATTGGGCATAAATGAGTATTAGACTCTACCCACCTTGTTATTTTAGAATAGTACTGCATGTATGACATCAGTGGTGCCTGAAAATTTATGAATTTTGATTATCACATTTGTATGCACATCATATTCCAGACATTACTTAATATTGTTAAAATAAATTCCCAGGCACAAGTGACACAATTTAAAATGTGATGGCAAACTTACAGAGTTGTCAATTTATTTTGCATGTGTCCATACCCTTTATCTAATGTTATAGTTTATGATTATTATAACATAAATAACCACAGAAAAATATTTCTAATTCTGTATGTTACTTCTGTAGTCTGGTGCCATTTTATAGCAATGATTATAAGAAATAATCATTTCAAACTGATAATTTATTTTCTCCTAAATAATATTGACAGATAAAATGCTCAAAAAAAAATTTCCAAATGAGATTCAAAATATAATTAGAGCTAAATTGGCTTCATAATACGCCTATCAATTTTATATTTAATACATTATAGTTAGAAAATGTCATTAATGATAGTACCTACTTTATATAGGGTTGTTACAACATTTTAGTGAGTTAGTTCAGACAAAATGCTAAAACAGTGCCTAAAGCATAGTACACACTCAATAAATAGTTTACATTATTAACAATATGGTTTATAGTTAGCCTGACAGTTACAGACAGTAAAGTTGAATAATGGTTTTACACTCCACCCTTGAATCTTTTGGGCACTCATTCAGCTTTCCTCTACTTAAATTAAACTTTTAATCTACATTTAAAAGTATGGGGCACCTGGGTGGCTTAGTCAGTTGAGCTTCCAACTCTTGATTTCGGCTGAGGTCATGATCTCAGGGTCCTGAGATCAAGCCCTGTGTGGGGCTCCACACTCACCAGGGAGTCTGCTTCCCTTCTCCCTCTCCCTTTGCCCCTCCCCCTGCTCACACACACTCTCTCTAAAATAAATAAATGAGTCTTTAAAAAATAATAATAAAACTAAATTAAATAAAAATCTGGGATAACATCTTTCATCCCAGTAAATACTTCCTCCAACTTTACAAATGTAGTGAACGTCTTACCAATCCCAAATATTTTCTGTAACTACAATCTGGTAGTTAGGTCCCATAAATAAAAATCAAAACCTACAAAAAAATCACCAAACACACCACAACTATATCACAAGCGTAGACACATTATTTCAAGAAAATGTGTATGGCAAACAGTGTTTTATACTACAATTTTGCCTTAGCATTTTCTTTTCATATTTTCCACTAAAGAAACATTAAATTCAAGCAAACTTTGTTAATGCAAAATTATCATAGAAAAAGTTTATGATAAATATCAATTGGCACAAAAACTAATTCAAAGATTAGATGCTTTATCCCCCAAATCCCCACAAATACAAAAGTAGAAAGATTCTGTCAGGGAGCAAGATTCCTGTTCCCTCAAAGGTCCTTCTTGCTGGACTAAGAATCAAATTGATATGAGACAGATTAACAGTAGAAAAACATTTAATTTCATACTTATGGGGAATCCACACAGACATGGAAAGTCCAAAGATGTTCAGGCAAAATGAGGAATGTATGTAATTTTGAACTAAGCAGAAGGGGGCAGGGGTCTGGGACTTGAGAGGAAAAGAATGCAGTCCACAGGGCAATAACCAGAAGAGCAGAAACTGGTAATTAGATGCTGCCCTGCCATACATATGGGTCACTCAGTTAAATTTATCTCAGCTAATCACCCTGATTCTGGGAAAGATCCCCAATTTCAATTCTTCTATGTAGTTAAGGGAGGGGCTAAAGTTTCTCTTAAGGCCACAGAGTCTGGAATGCCTTCACCTCAGAATAATCTTCATGCCAAAGAGGCCCATCTTGAGACAGCCTGTCCGCAGTCCCTACAGTTCATACTCCTCAGACTTAGTTCTTACATGTGTCATAATTAATGAGATCAGTGGAGACTAAATCCCCAAAACCAAGGTCAGATTGAATTTGGAAAACCAATAAAACAATACCCAATAAAACAAGGGCATCACGATCTCCATTATTTTAGATTCTCCTAAACACTAGGCCATTTTTCATTGGCCTTATCGTTTCTGTGGAAAACATAAAAGGCTGTGTTGAGAATTTTATCTGGGAATATTATATTAAACCTGAAACACAGCAGGATTTCTTTCAAAAGTCTTAATTTACCTACACCTGATGCTTCCTTTAGAAAATGATAGCAAGTCCATGCTTCTACACAGGTAGAGCCAAAAACCATGTGACCTCAATTATAAGTTTTGATTTGTGGCTGCCAGTGAGAGACAATATACCTGACACAGTAATAGGAGTCAGCAGACATTTGCAAATTACAGAACTCTTCTTGCAAGTGGTTTTAGGTCTAGGGGTCTCTTGGGGGAATGGGGTCCATTTAGTATGAAGCAGGACACAAATAAAGCTTGAGCCATAAGGTCCATTCTCCAGGAAGAAGGTTCTGGTAATTCAGTGGGTTGTCAATACTTAGTCCAAGTAGGATTCAGGTCCCCAGCAGAGAAGTAGAGACAAATCAGGAATGGAGGGAGAATCCTTATTTAGACAAACTAAGCATGCATGGAAGATACTGTACACAAACATAAGCTACCAGATACACAGATTTAGATTCATGCCAGATACACAGATTTAGACAGGTCAGTGAGCCTAATTCTGGGTGTTGCCAATACACCTGATATCATTTTACCACCACTCCAGATGACATTCAGCTCTTAATGTATTACCAGATTCAAAATCACTCAACTCCTCAGCACATGCAGGCTATACCTATAGGTGAAGGGTCTCTAATCTCTCTAGCTGATCAGAGGAAGATGTGGACAGTAATAGACTCTCCGAAGCAAGGCCTGACAGAGCCTGAATATTTGGGAAGGTGCCTCGCCAGAAATTTCTGCTTGATTCCATGGCTTTAAATCCAGGATAAACACATCATTAGTTTTTGATGCACTGTTCCATGATTCATTGTTTGAATATAACACCCAGTGTTCCATTCACTACGAGCCCTCTTTAATACCCATCACCAGCTAACCCATCCCCCAGGCCCCTCACCTCTAGAACCCTCAGTTTGTTTCTCAGAGTCCATAGGCTTTCATGGTTTGTCTCCCCCTCCGATTTCCCCTGTTTATTTTTCCCTTCCTACTATCTTCTTTTTTTTATTTTTAACATATAATGTATTATTTGTCTCAGAGGTACGGGTCTGTGATTCATCAGTCTTACACAATTCACAGCACTCACCATAGCACATACCCTCCCCAATGTCCGTCACCCAGCCACCCAATCCCTCCCACCCCCACTGCTCCAGCAACCCTCAGTTTGTTTCCTGAGATTAAGAATTCTTCATATCAGTGAGATCATATGATACATATATTTCTCTGACTGCCTTATTTCGCTTAGCATAATACCATCTAATTCCATCCACATGGTTGCAAATGGCAAGATTTCGTTATTTTTGAAGGCTGCATAATATTCCATGGCGCTGCACACGTGCGCGCGCGCGCTTGTGTGTATATATACATATATATATACACACCACATCTTCTTTATCCATTCATCTGTTGATGGACATCTTGGCTCTTTCCATAGTTTGGCTATTGTGGACATTGCTGCTATAAACATTGCAGTGCATGTACCCCTTTGGATCACTACATTTGTATCTTTGGGGTAAATACCCAGTAGCACAATTGCTGAGTTGTATGGTAGCTCTATTTTCAACTTTTTGAGGAAACTCCATACTGTTTTCCAGAGTGGCTGCACCAGCTTGCATTCCCACCAACAGTGTGGGAGGGTACCCCTTTCTCCGCATCCCCGCCAACATCTGTTGTTTCCTCACTTGTTAAATTTAGCCATTGACTGGTATGAGGTGGTATCTCATTGAGGTTTTGATTTGGATTTCACTAATGGTGAGTGATGTTCAGCACTTTTCCATTGTCTGTTGGCCATTTGGATGTCTTCTTTGGAAAAATGTCTGTTCATGTCTTCTGCCCATTTCTTGATTGGATTTTTCTTTGGGGGTTTAGTTTGATGAGTTCTTGATAGATTTTGGATACTAGCCTTTTATCTGATATGTCATTTGCAAATATCTTCTCCCATTCTGTCAGTTGTCTTTTGGTTTTGTTGACTGCTTCTTTTGCTATGCAAAAGCTTTTTATCTTGATGAAGTCCCAATAGTTCAATTTTGCCCTTGCTTCCTTTGCCTTTGGCGATGTTTCTAGGAAGAAGTTACTGTGGCTAAGGTCAAAGAGGTTGCCGCCTGTGTTCTCCTTTAGGATTTTGATGGACTCCTGTCTCACATTTAGGTCTTTCAACCATTTGGAGTCTATTTTTGTGTATGGTGTAAGGAAATGGTCCAGTTTCATTCTTCTGCATGTGGCCGTCCAATTTTCCCAACACCATTTGTTGAAGAGACTGTCTTTTTTCCATTGGACATTCTTTCCTGCTTTGTCAAAGATGAGTTGACCATAGAGTTGAGGGTCCATTTCTGGGCTCTCTATTCTGTTCCAATGATCGTTGTGTCTGTTTTTTGCCAGTACCATACTGTCTTGATGATGACAGCTTTGTAATAGATCTGGAAGTCCGGAATTGTGATGCCACCAGCTTTGCTTTTCTTTTTCAACATTCCTCTGGCTATTCGGGGTCTTTTCTGGTTCCATAAATATTTTAGGATTATTTGTTCCATTTGTTTGAAAAAAGTGTATGGTATTCTGATAGGGATTGCATTGAATGTGTAGATTGCTCTAGGTAGCATTGACATCTTCACAATATTTGTTCTTCCAATCCATGAGCATGGAACATTTTTCCATTTCTTTGTGTCTTCCTCAATTTCTTTCATGAGTATTTTATAGTTTTCTGAGAAGAGATTCTTTGCCTCTTTGGTTAGATTTATTCCTAGGTATCTTACAGTTTTGGGTGCAATTGTAAATGGGATCGACTTCTTAATTTCTCTTTCTTCTGTCTCGTTGTTGGTGTATAGGAATGCCACTGATTTCTGTGCATTGATTTTATATCCTGCCACTTTACTCAATTCCTGTATAAGAGTTTTAGCAGTTTTGGGGTGGAGTCCTTTGGGTTTTCCACATAAAGTATCATATCATCTGCAAAAAGTAAGAGTTTGACTTTTTCTTTGCCGATTTGGATGCCTTTTATTTCTTTTTGTTGTCTGATTGCTGTGGCTAGGGCTTCTAATACTATGTTGAATAGCAATGAGTTTGGACATCCCTGCCATGTTCCTGACCTTAGGGGAAAGCTCTCAGGTTTTCCCCATTGAGAATGATATTTGCTGTGGGGTTTTCATAGATGGCTTTTATGATATTGAGGTATGTGCCCTCTATCTCTCTACTCTGAAGCATTTTGATCAAGAAAGGATGCTGTACTTTGTCAAATGCTTTTTCTGCATCTATTGAGAGGATCATATGGTTCTTTTTCTTTCTTTTATTAATGTATTGTATCACATTGATTGATTTGTGGATGTTGAAACAACCTTGCAGCCCAGGAATAAATCCCACTTGGTCATGGTGAATAATCCTTTTAATGTACTGTTGGATCCTATTGGCTAGTATTTTGGTGAGAATTTTTGCATCCATTTTCATCAGGGATATTGGTCTGTAATTCTCCTTTTTGATGGGGTCTTTGTCTGATTTTGGGATCAAGATAATGGTGGCCTCATGAAATGAGTTTGGAAGTCATCCTTCCATTTCTACTTTTTGGAATAGTTTCAGCAGAATAGGTATTAATTCTTCTTTAAATGTTTGGTAGAATTTTCCTGGGAAGCCATCTGGCCCTGGACTCTTGTATGTTGGGAGATTTTTGATGACTCTTTCAATTTCCTTAGTGGTTATGGGTCTGTTCAAGTTTTCTATTTCTTCCTGGTTCACTTTTGGTAGTTTATACATCTCTAGGAATGCATCCCTTTCGTCCAGATTATCTAATTTGCTGGCATACAGTTGCTCATAATATGTTCTTACAATTGTTTGTATTTCTTGCTGTTGGTTGTGAGCTCCTCTTTCATTCATGATTTTATTTATTTGGGTCATTTCTCTTTTCTTCTTGCTAAGTCTGGCCAAGGGTTTACCAATCCTGTAATTCTTTCAAAGAACCAACTCCTAGTTCCGTTGAACTGTTCTACTGTTCTTTTGGTTTCTATTTCATTGATTTCTGCTCTGATCTTTATTATTTCTCCTCTGCTGGGTTTACGCTTTATTTGCTGTTCTCTCTCCAGCTCCTTTGAGTGTAGGGTTAGGTTGTGTATTTGAGACCTTTCTTGTTTCTCAAGAAAGGCTTGTATTGCTAT
Source organism: Eumetopias jubatus (assembly GCF_037043125.1). Lineage (NCBI taxonomy): Eukaryota > Metazoa > Chordata > Mammalia > Carnivora > Otariidae > Eumetopias > Eumetopias jubatus. The sequence goes on from NW_028274821.1 coordinate 56,212,639, forward strand.
ATACTTTCCTCTTAGGACCGCCATTGCTGCATCCCAAAGATTTTGACCAGTTGTGTTTTCATTTTCATTGATTTCCATGAATTTTTTAAATTCTTCTTTAATTTCCTGGTTGACCCATTCATTCTTTAGTAGGATGCTCTTTAGCCTCCATGTATTTGAGTTCGTTCTGACTTTCCTCTTGCGACTGAGTTCTAGTTTCAAAGCACTGTGGTCTGAAAATATGCAGGGAATAATCCCAATCTTTTGGTACCGGTTGAGACCTGATTTGTGACCTAGGATGTGATCTATTCTGGAGAATGTTCCATGGGCACGAGAGAAGAATGTGTATTCTATTGCTTTGGGATGGAATGTTATAAATATATCTGTGAAGTCCATTTGGTCCAGTGTGTCATTTAAAGTCTTTATTTCCTTGCTGCTCTTTTGCTTAGATGATCTGTCCACTTCAGTGAGGGGGGTGTTAAAGTCCTCTGCTATTACTGTATTGTTGTCAATGTGTTTCTTTGATTTTGTTATTAATTGCCTTATATAATTGGCAGCTCCCATGTTAGGGGCATAGATATTTACAACTGTTAGATCTTCTTGTTGGATAGACCCTTTAAGTAAGACATAGTGTCCTTCCTCATCTCTTATTATAGTCTTTGGTTTAAAATCTAATTTGTCTGATATAAGGATTGCCACCCAGCTTTCTTTTGATGTCCCATTAGCACGGTAAATGATTTTCCACCCCCTCACTTTCAATCTGGATGTGTCTTTGGGTCTAAAATGAGTCTCTTGCAGACAGCATATCAGTGGGTCTTGTTTTTCTATCCAATCTGATAGCCTGTGTCTTTTGATTGGGGCATTTAGCCCATTTACATTCAGGGTAACTATTGAAAGATACAAATTTAGTGCCATTGTATTGCCTGTAAGGTGACTGTTACTGTATATTGTCTGTGTTCCTTTCTGGTCTATGTTACTTTTAGTCTCTCTCCTTGCTTAGAGGACCCCTTTCAATATTTCTTGTAGGGCTGGTTTCGTGTTTGCAAATTCCTTTAGTTTTTGTTTGTCCTGGAAGTTTTTTATCTCTCCTTCTATTTTCGACGACAGCCTAGCTGGCTTTAGTATTCTTGGCTGCATATTTTTCTTCTTTAGTGCTCTTAAGATATCTTGCCAGTCCTTTCTGGCCTGCCAGGTCTCTGTGGATAGGTCTGTTGCCAATCTAATGTTTCTACCATTGTAGGTTACATATCTCTTCTCCCGAGCTGCTTTCAGGATTTTCTCTTTGTCTCTGAGACTCATAAGTTTTACTATTAGATGTCGGGTGTTGACCTATTTTTATTGATTTTGAGAGGGGTTCTCTGTGACTCCTGGATTTTGATGCCTGTTTCCTTACCCAAATTAGGGAAATTCTCTGCTATAATTTGATCCAATATATCTTCTGCCCTTCTCTCTCTTTCTTCTTCTTCTGGGATCCCAATTATTCTAATATTGTTGCATCTTATGGTATCACTTATCTCTCGAATTCTGCCCTTGTGATCCAGTAGTTGTTTATCTTTTTCTCAGCTTCCTTATTCTCCATCATTTGGTCTTCTATATCATTGATTCTTTCTTCCGCCTCATTTACCCTAGCAGTTAGAGCCTCCATTTTTCATTACACCTCATTAATAGCCTTTTCGATCTCAACTTGGTTAGATTTTAGTTATTTTATTTCTCCAGAAAGAGTTTCTCTAGTATCTTCCACGCTTTTTTCAAGCCCAGCTAGTATCTTTATAATCGTCATTCTGAACTCTAGTTCCGACACCTTACTAATGTCCGCTTTGATTAGGTCCCTGGCCGTCGGTACTGCCTCTTGTTCTTTTTTTTGAGGTGATTTTTTCCATCTTGTCATTTTGTCCAGAGGAGAATAGATGAATGAGAGAACAAAATGCTAACAGGGTAACAACGACTCCAGAAAAACAGACACTAAACAAATCGGAAGAGACCCGAAACTAGGGGAAAAGAAAGGGAAAGAAAGAAAAAAGAGAAAGAAAAAAAAAAGGAATATGATCAAATATGATCAGGTTGGTGCATAGATCAGTGCCACACACTAGATTTTGGGTGCATTTTGGTCTGTTAGAAGAAAGTGCCTCCCAAAATTTTAAAGAAAGATAAACAGATATGTACAAAAATAAGGGTAAATACAATGAAGGGATGGAATATGACTGTAAAGATGAAAATTATAAAAGATTTTATAAAAGGAATTGATAAGATAAGACATTGGTTGAAAAAAGAAAGAAGAGAAATTAAAAAAAAAAGTAAAAGGGAGAGAATGTGATTAGGCAGGAGACTACAACAAAACCATACACTAGAGATCTAGGGTATATTTTGGTCTGTTAGAAGAAACTGTATCCCAAAATTTTAAAGAGAGAACAGATTATATATATACCAAAAATAAGGTTAACTACAATGAAGGGATAGAATATGACTCTAGAAATGAAAAATAAAAAAGATTTTTAAAAAGGGGATTGATAAGATGTTGGCTGAAAAAGAGAAAAAGAAAAATTCAATAAAAAATAGGAAACGAAAAAAAGAAAATTAAAAAAAATTAACTTTGAAAGACTAAAGAACCATGGGGAAAAAGCCATGAATTCTATGTGCTGTATTCCCCTAGTGCTAGAGTTCTGCCACTCTCCTTGATCAGTAAACTTGGTCTTGGCTGGCTGTTCTTGCTGATCTTCTGGGGGAGGGACCTGTTACAGTGGTTTTCAAGTGTCTTTGCCAGAGGTGTAATTGCACCACCCTTGCCAGGGTCCAGGCTATGTCATCTGCTCTGGTTTGCTCTAGCTCTCAGTAGCCTTTTTTTTTTTTTTTAAGATTTTATTTATTTGACAGAGAGAGACACAGCGAGACAGGGAACACCAGCAGGGGAAATGGGAAAGGGAGAAGCAGGCTCCCCACTGAGCAGGGAGCCCGATGAGGGGCTCGATCCCAGGACCCTGAGAGTATGACCTGAGCCGAAGGCAGATGCTTAATGACTGAGCCACCTAGGCACCGCTTGGTAGCTTTTGTTCCCTGCAGGCTTTACATACAGCTTTGGAGGATGAGAGTGAAAATGGTACCCTCCCAATCTCTGCCAGAGGAGCCGAGAACTCGGGGCCCCACTCCTCAGTGCGCCCCCAGAGAAAAGCTGTAATCACTCCCATCTCTCCCGTCTCTGGCCCCACTCTGTGCTCACCCGGCCTGTGACTGAGCATTTCTATCTCTGGCACACGACCCCATTTGGAGTCTCCAAACCCAGCAGATTCCTGAGGTGTGCTCCCCTGATGCTCCTCCCAGGGGAGGAAGGGGAGTCTCCCTGGATCTGCCGTTTGTTGGGTCCCTGCTGGAAGAGCAGTGGCCCGACTGTGCCGCGGATCACAGTTTATGGCAACCCTGAGCTGAGAGCCCACTCTTTGGTTCTGTCTCTGCAGCTGGCTTCCCCGCTCTGCAATACCTGGTAGCTCTGCCGCACTCAGGCACCCCCGGTCTTTCTGTGACCCTGAGGGTCCTGAGACCACACTGTTTCAGCGAGGGTTCCACCCACCACTTAGCCACTGGAGTGACATCCCTCAGTGGAGCCAACTTCTAAAAGTTCTGATTTTGTGCTCTGCTGCTCTATCAGTCTCTGGTGGCTGGCTGACAGAGGCTCCCTCCCCCCGCAGTCTATCTTCCCATAGTACGCCTCGGATTCACTTCTCCGTACGTCCTATCTTCCAGAAAGTGGTCACTTTTCTGTTCATAGAATTGCTGCTATTCTTTTCTTTGATCTCCTGTTGAGTTTGTAGGTGTTCAGAATGGTTTGATACCTACTTAGCTGAATTCCTGGGACCAGATGAAATTTAGGTCTACTCCTCCGCCATCTTGCTCCTGGACTACCAAATTGTCTTTCAATTCAACTCCTCTCTCTTTATGGTATTTAATCCCACCATTTTTGGAAAGTGAGTGATGCTGCCAAATGCTCAGCATTCATAATATCTTGCTACCCAATGTATTTTTTTCCCAGGGATACTCTTCTCCCACTCTGTTTCTCTGATAATCAATAGGGCTTACCTTCACCAACTGTAAGGATTCGGAAATTAGGCATTGACACCCAAGTCCTCAAATCACCTGACCTTTGGTATGGGTAAAACTGAGTTTACTGATTCTGGGCTGCATCCTGCTAGGACCACCGTCTATGTTCCTGGGCCCGACTGCCAGCGTTAGCCTGAGCTAAGCACATATATCCTATACTTCCTACTCCTATAGAAGCCAACTTCTTGGCCAGAGGCGGATTTACCTTGAGGCTAATTGTGCTTAATCTTCAGGGCTTCTCACTCACATAGTCCCTGCCAGAGCTGAGAGTTGTGCAGTGTTCCACATGGAGAAGGAACACTCAGATACAATCAGGCAACATTATGATGTGAGGGTTTCTGGTCGTTTATCCAAAAAAGATCTAAGAAGAAAGACCTGAATCTCTAAGGACATGGATCATTTCTTGTGATTCCTTTTCTTATCTCTATAAATATTCAAATTTGTACCTAATTTTGTATTCCTTTTTCTTGACGAGTGCCCCCCCACCGCCAATTAGCTTAAGCTTCAGTCCTCACAAAACCTGGATCCAACCCTGCTTTTGTCATTCCTTATTATTTTTGCAGCCTGCAATGTTTCTGCCTGTTAACAGGGAGGGTGAGTGGTAGGAGGATGCCTCCCTGTGTGTTACTCAGCTGGCAACCAGGGAAAAATTAGCTGTGCAAGAACTCACACTAGTTGTCTGCACTTGACCTCCAATAGGTTTTGTCTGGGACATCCTGCCGCAGCTCCCAATCCTTAATTGGCTCAGTGGTGACTTACATTTTCTGGTGGCTCACTATTTTTTTATTATTATTATTATTATTCTTGTCTCAGCTTCCTGGCCTGTTTAGCTTTTTATTTTCTTCCCCACAGAACACTCTGATGAGAAATGTTACAGGGGAATCCCGGTGATTCTCTTAATCGTGAAACAATTAATTGGAGTTCTTAGGGCATTTCCTATAGAAACCCCTTTCTCTATAAGAAGCTAGTTAGTTCTCCAGCCTCAACAATTTCTACATCTTTGGAACACAATCTACTTAAACATACAGAGGCAGTCTCTCCTCTATGCCCTGGTTCATTTTAAAAACCAAATTATCTAACTGAATTGTTCCATAAAAAGACAAAGGCTGTCAAATGAGGTTAAAAAACAAAATCAAGCAACATGCCACTCACAAGAAATTTGCTTCAGACCAAGTGATAGAGAACAGTTGAAAATAATGGGATAAGGGTGCCTGGGTGGCTCACTTGGTTAAGCGACTGCCTTTGGCTCAGGTCATGATCCTGGAGTCCTGGGATCGAGTACCGCATCGGGCTCCCTGCTGAGCAGGGAGTCTGCTTCTCCCTCTGACCCTCCCCCCTCTTATGCTCTCTCTATCTCATTCTCTCTCTCAAATAAATTAATTAATTAAATATTTTTTAAAAAGATGGGATAAATCAAGAGATACCCGGCAAATGCAAACATAAGAAAAGGTAAGAATGTCAATATGTCATTAGAAAAGCTTAGATATAAAATTTAAGCAGTTAGTAGTGTAAAGAGGGATGTTTTAAAATTATAATAGGCATAATTCATGTTATTGTATCAATCATAACCCAGCATGTAGTACCCAGTAGGAAAAGAGGTATATATACATCCTTATATTAGAAATGTAAGGAGATCGTGATAAAAATAAAATTATAGTGTAAAGTTAATAAAATTATTTTATTTGCAGGTCAAAGGTAAAAAATTAGGGAAGGAAACTGAGAAAATACATAACAGTGATAAAATATGGGTGCATATTCACATATATATGTGTGTGTATATATGCATAAACATGCACATATACCATCCATTTTTCTTATATCTATTTATGAAAGAATATCATGCATTTGATTGAAAAAGAACCTTTATATCTTAAAAGTGGAGATCTTATAGGTCATATGCCCTGATAACAATCCAATCAAAAGTACATTATAAATATATTACCAAAAAGATTAACACCTTTCAACGTTCGTGTATCAAAGAGAAAATTACAAAATATATGGTAAATACAGCAAAAGCTATATTCAGAGGAAATGTATAGCTTTAAAATACTAACAAAGACAAAAATATAAGGAAATTGATCAAGAAATTAATAAAATGAACAGTAAGATAAACCAAAAGAAGCGTGGAAGAGAGACTAGATAATGGTAAAACACAAAATTCATGGAAAAGAAAACAAAAACATAATAGAAATAGTAGAAATAATAGATTATAAAACTTTTTGAAAAGACAAAACAGAAAAACTGCTGTGTGCCTGATTAAGAAAAGAGGTCAAAAACATACAAGATTAAGAAGGAGAAAGGAAACAAACTATGGTTGTAAGAAAATTTGGGATAATAAGAACATCACATGTAATATAGAATAACAAATTTGAAAATGTAGAGAAAAATGATTTACTAACATTGATCTCTGAAAAGTCCATTATCACAAAAAAAATGGAAAAGGAAAAAAATTGTAGCTCTGTAGGGTGACAAATGGTAACTAGACTTACTGTGGTGATCATATTGCAAGATATACAAGTATCAAATCATTAGGTTGTATACCTGAAACTAATATAATGTTATATGTCAAGTATACCTCAATAAATTAAATTGACATATGAAAAAATGGAAAATTTAAAGAGATGTGTCAAAAGTTATGAGAAATGAGATTTTTAGAACCTTTAGAACCACCCTTTAAAAAGTACCAATAGTCTACGAGTTCACAGATACAGAACTGATAATTTCATAATGTTTAAATTATTCCTGGCTAGAGAAAATAAAAGACCTCACCTTATTCATGAAGCCAGCATAATTCTAATGCCAGGACTTGTTTAAGTGATTAATTATAGCTACTTACTTAAAAGGATGCAAAACTCCCAATAACATTCAGTTTTGAAAATATTAGTAATGTAAATAGTATAATATAGGATTATAGTATGATATAAATAGTAATATATCAAGGAAAAATATGTATAGTTTATTACAGAAATATAAGGATGGGGGCACCTGGGTGGCTCAGTCCGTTAAGCAGCTGACTCTTTATTTCAGCTCAGGTCATGATCTCAAGGTCATGAGATCGAGCCCCATATCAGGCTCCACGCTCTGCTTGAGATTCTCGCTCTCCCTCGGCCCCTCCCCACTCTCTCTAAAATAAATGAATAAATCTTTAAAACAAAAGAAAAAGAAATATAAGGATGGTTCATTTTCATATAATGAATCAAGTATATAGATTAAATAAGAAAAAGTTTATGATTACATCCACATACGCTGTCATCTTTTTAGCAGGCATTCCCAATAAAAAACTTGAAAAAAATAGTCCTACAAGAAAGTTATTCAAATGCCATACAGATTCTTTTCACCCAAACAAATGGCAAAACACTAACGTGGAGCGAGTCAAGAATACATTCCAGAATTTCATGCATTCTTTTCCTTGTAGTATCAACTGACTTTGAGGGTCTTTAGCTTGTGTTTATTAAAGATTATACTTTCTTGGGCGCCTGGGTGGCTCAATCATTAAGCGTCTGCCTTCAGCTCAGGTCATGGTCCCAGGGTCCTGGGATAGAGCCCTGCATCAGGCTCCCTGCTCTGCAGGAAGCCTGCTCTCTCCCTCTCCCTCTCCCACTCCCCCTGCTTGTGTTTCCTCTCTCACTGTGTCTCTCTCTGTCAAATAAGTAAATAAAATCTTTAAAATAAATAAATAAAGATTATACTTTCTCACCACAATTCTGGAACCTGCTGTACTTCTATGTAAATGAAACGTCTTCCTCATTGAGCTTTAAGGGTGATGGGAAACTACCGAAGCACACAGATTTGCAAGGGGTTCCTGGGGGTCCTCCTTTTCCCCACTAAACCCTTTGCACCAAGTGGTCCTCCCATTTCTGTTGTACTTTCAGAGGCCAACTGATCCAGACATAGACTTTTCAACAACTCAGTTCTATAATTGTGTTCGCAGAGACCAACACCATGGTGCCCATTTCAATAAATAAAAGGCCATTTGATGGAGAGGCATTGTGCAGTGCTTAACACGATACCACAGAATGAATACATTCCACGAGAATCTACTTACCTCCCTGGGCACAAAATTTTTGCTGACAGTAATCAAGTGTGATCCTTCCGGATCATTTGTCTTTGACAAGACTGCATGGAGGAATTTTCTTTCTTTCTTTCTTTCTTTTTTTTTTTTTTAAGATTTATTTGAGAGAGAGAGAGAGAGAGAGCAGGAGCAAAGGTGCAGAGGGAGAGGGAGAAGCAGGCTTCCCACTGAGCAGGGAGCCCGACGCGGGGCTCGATCCCAGGACCCCAGGATCATGACCTGAGCCAAAGGCAGATGCTTAACCGACCGAGCCACCCAGGCGCCCCAGGAATTTTCTTAAATGATAAACACTCAATGTAGAATGTGAATCACATAGTGCTTATGATGTAGTTAATAAGATAATTAAAAACAACTTGAATTGCAGCATTTCTCACGTAAAATACAAATTACCGCCCTCTGAGTGATTAGCTAGGACTTAAAGTCAGGTGTGGCTTTGAGATTGGTCATCTTTGGCTTTAGCCTTCACTCCCGGCTTGTGTCCCCCAGTGCTGCTCATCCTCTCTCGGCGGGTCCCTCACTGTTCCTGTTGCACATTGTTCTGTGCCTGAAGGTCATTTTTTGTGTCAGGTCCTTTATCATTGTTTGAAATTTTCTCAGTCTCAATAATTTGTAATTACTCTTAACTTTGCTTTAGATACAAGACTTTACTAATAATTTTTTTAAGTTTATTTATTTTTTTTTTAGTAATCTCTACACCCAACGTGGGGCTCAAATTTACAGCCCTGAGATTAAGAGTCACACGCTCTTCTGGCTGAGTTAGCCCCCAGGCACCCCTACTAATAATATTCTTTTTCTTTTATTTATTTATTTGAGAGAGAGAGAGCACGCGAGAGAGCGCATGCAAGCCAATGTGGGAGCAGTGAGGGGTGGGAAAGGGGCAGAGGAAAAATATCTCAAGCGGATGCCCCCCTGAGCACGGAGCCTAACACAGGGCTTGATCTCACAACCCTGAGATAACGACCAAGCCAAAATCAAGAGATCAGAAGCTTAACCAATTGAGTCACCCAGATGCCCCTAATGATATACTTAAGGAGAATCTCCCCACCACCAAAAATGCCCTGTTAATGCCACTTTCTAATCATTATTTACTCTAGAAGTTTCTCTTTGTTACTGACCAGTTCCTATCTACTGTTTTCTTCATTCTCTTTGTTCTATGTGTATTGAAGTGAAGAGACATTATCTGATTGCATTCAGAAATTCAGTGACAATGTCTCCTTTAGGCAGAAACATGGATACTGTTACACATTTTAGTGAGGGGGGAAAAAAATCACCTCACCTCTGAGGATGTATTCTGTTGAACAGTCTGGTAGTTAGACCCTTGTATTCTTTCTGATTGTGGCTCAGATTATAAAGCTATTTCTGGCATTCTACCTTGCTCTTTATTACCCCCTCAACTGCCTAAATTTACATTGCAAAGGGGATCCTGTACCATGAAGAGATCATTTAAGAGACTCCTTTTTACCTAAGAAACTATCTCTATAACAAGACACACTTGGTTTTCCCAAACCTCTCTCACCTTCTTGCTGATGACCTTCCTCCCCTTTGTGTTCTCAGACCCCACCCCTCTCCTTAGCTCAGGATGTTATGTGAGCCGTTTTGCCTGACTTTGGAATTTTTTATTTAGTTATTTCACAGAGAGAGACACAGTGAGAGAGGGAACACAAGCAGGGGGAGTGGGAGAGGGAGAAGCAGGCTTCCCGCTGAGCAGGGAGCCCGATGTGGGGCTTGATCCCAGGACCCCGGGACCATGACCTGAGCCCAAGACAGACCCTTAACAACTGAGCCACCCAGGCACCCCTGACTTTAGAATTTCATGTCTGTATGGATTCCCTGTAAGTACAAAATTAAATTTTATTTTTTCCTGTTAATCTGTCTCCTGTAAATTTAATTCTCAGTCCAGCTAGAAGAACCTTGCACCAAGGAAAAATTTCTTCCTATCTGACAAGGGTGAAAGATGGGAGAAATCTGTCATGGCAGCTGGTGGGTCCCCTAAAGTCCATCTCATCATTTCGTACAAGGGAAGAGGTTGCAATTCCTGCCACAGGACAGCGCCCTGACAAGACATTCCTAATGGGAAGAGCAATGCTTCCTTTCCCAATGCAACCAACCACCAGATGTACCCACCTGGCTCACTCTGTACTTCATTCCAAACAATTAAGCACAAATTCAAAATGTAAACCAACAGTTACACCACTGTAAAAAGACTAATTACAGTAGTAAGTTTAAAGGCTTCAGTAGTTTAAGTCAATAATCCCATCGCCATCTGAGAGTAGTCTATAAAAAGTGAAGACCCTTGAGGATATTCCCAGGATATTCTCTGGCAGCAGTCCTTTTAGAGAATTGGTCTGCCATACAATCTTGTAAAGAGGGCCAGCTATGTAAATGGTGAAGCCTAATGCAAAAAGAAAATTTAGGGCCCAAGCCAAAGGTGGGGATATCAATCTCCCCTTCCCATCAGCCACCTTCCCAATTCACAAGTAGGCAACCCCAAGGAATCAAAATCTGTGCTCTAAGACATGTATGGTACTTGGATAGAGATAGTTGAGAGGCCCCTGTCAAACCACCTGCTAAACAATCATTGCACTGTTAGCCTGGTGTGGGGACACTGCCAACATGCCCTTCCCTGGAACACCACAGGAGACTCTCAACCCTAATTCTCCCCCCATGCACACCCAGGTCTCCAGAGGGACAATCCAGATGCTAGAGGGACATGAACCTCCCTTCACCAATTCAACCTGGCCACTGCTCCTGATGGACACTAGAGCAGTCAGGCCAGAGGTGTGTAGAGGAAAGCCAAGTAGAGCCTGGGGTACCAGGGATGGGGAGCAGGTGGCTAATAATCTATTTTAGAGAGGTGGGGAAACTGCAGGAGGCAAGACCACATGTGAGCCACAATCCCAGTCCCTCCCTCTACGTGTGCTCCAGTGTCGCACTGAACTTCAATTATAAACAAATTCAAAGATAAAATTATTATGAATTTAGAGATTTCAGGCATAGAGCATTAAACCCTAAACATGGGACACTTCTTAGCATAGAGCCCTATGCAAATACACAGGTGGCACATCCTGACTATAAAACGCTGAAGGTTCCCATTATATGGGAGACATTGTTGTGTAAGTGAAATAGCAAGGGACAGGGGTTGGGGACCTTTGGCATACTGTTGGCTTGATCACTATCTTGTTACCCGTGATGTCACTATAGTTCTTTGAATTTCAGTTTCCTCACCTATACAATAAGAAACTTTTCAAGTTCTAGTGCACTAAGATGGAATCTCTTGGAGACATCAGAATCTGTATTTTTGCATAGATCTTTACATATTTGCTGTCCAAAGTATGGTGCACAGACCAGTAATATTAGTGTCCCTTAGGGGTGTGATAGAGATGCAGTATATCGGGCCTCACCCCAGACCTACTGAATCAGAATATTCATTTTTAACAAGTCCCCCTATTTGAATTTGATTTGAATACACATTAAAGTTTAGGAGGCACTGGTGTTGATGATTCCATAATCAGCCCGGTATGGGGAGCATCAATGCAGAGTTTCTCTAAGGCCTCATTCAGCTATCAACATTACAATTTTATGTGAAACTAAATTCTAACAACCATTAATGCCCATTTTAGGGAATCAGGCAAATTCATTAAGGAAGATCTTGCTTTCATTTGTTTTAAGTCCTAAAGGTGTGTTTGTTTAAATGGTTTCATTCTGTTTTCATTACAGTCCTTAGTGACTGCCTGCTCAAATAATTGATTTAATCTTCCACTGTGTTTAGGAAAAAGAGGAAGGGATCTTACATTAATATTTTCACCAACCAGTCTCTGCCATTTATGCCTAGGAGTTTCCTTAAACTTCAATTCATTTATTAAAATAATTATTACTATGATTCTACGACATCTTTTTTGAAACTTCAGACATTAGTTTCTCTCCAGTCTTTAACTTCAACATCTATATTATGTTTCTAAAAGCAAAGTGATTGCATTGGCTGACATTGATCCTGAAATTTTATCCTGTATCACCCTTTAGGTAAATATGCTATTTCCATGGAAACTAGAGATAAGTCTCTGACCAATTTTTCATATTTGCATTTTATACTCAGAGTCTCTTCAGACTGTGAGTACTGACTATAGAAATGCTACTGCTCTCCACATTCTTCCTGGCAAAGCCAACATTAGGTACGTTTCAACATGAAAAATATCAGGAAGAAATTTTTTCTCTCATATAATTTCTGCTGATTTAAAGAATAAAACACTTTTATAAGTTACGTGGATACAAGGCATGAGATGATGAGTGTCCAGCCAGTGAGGTCTTAGAGTCTTCATTCTTTAATTTTGAAGCTTCCTGGAGCCGGAGATATGTCTCATGATCAATGTGAGGGAAAGAGCATGAAACAATTGGGTAAGTAGCATCACCCTGCGTGAATTATTGGCTCAGATTCCAGGGAGTACATTGGCAGGCTGGCCTACAACGGAACGGTTTTGTTCTTCTCTGGCTCATTTGAAGCATCTGCTAAGAGGATTTCAGACCTGCCATGTAGCTAACTAACATAGCCCAGAATTTTTTTGAAAATTTGATAACATGTCTAGTGGGTTGAATTGGTACTTTTTTTGAACCTGCTGTTTCTCTCTTTACCTCAAATATAAATCACTGGGTATAGAAGAGTAGTAGGCAAAGGGTTAGAGAGGGTCAGAAAGACCCTCAACTACTGCTTTCTGATATGAATGAAGAGGATATTGACTGATGAGCAGTTAATGATTAGTTATTTCAAAAGTATGGAAGCCATTCTTCTCCCTGCTACTAGAAAGTACAAGTGTAAGCAGTATCACCCATATACCCAAACAACAGGAGTCTCTGCCCCTCCTTGGCCCTCCTCTGATTGTTCCCGTTCCTCATAGAATTAGGAATCCACAGGAACAAATAGATGTGGTCCATACAGAGGAGGTTTATGCCTCTAATATGTAAGTAATAATTACTAAAATCATCATGAATATTTAACCTATTATTGTCGAGAGAGTTATCTACTATTCTTAATACCACATAAAGTGAAATCAAGGGACTTCATGAAAAATTAAATGTACTAAATATCAGTGTGGTCTTCGCCTGACCTGAATCCTGCTGTTTACATAGATGAGAACAAGAAATTCTCCCTATTAAAGTCTGGTTATTAAAATAACCCATTAAAATAAGAAAACTTTCCACATTAATAAATACCATCATTTTATGCTATAAACTTAGAATTGTCTGTAGAAAGCCCCTGACAGTAAATTAATTAAATCTCTGTTCCATTATGGTGTCAGCTAATTTGGAAACTCATTATTTATTTGGCACTAACTTAGCCTAGCAAATTAATTAGAAAAACCAAGGGAAAATAGATGATTCAACATGAAAGTCCAAATCAAGACAAAGAGGCAAGATCAAAGAATTTATTTAGTGAAGAGGGATAGTTACATCATTTTCAGAAGGGCCTTCTCTCTTCTCGAAAACACATTAACAGCGCAGAGAAGCTGCTCAAAAGTGGAATTAGGAAACCAGAATCAGGAATTGACTTTAAGAAAAATAGCTCCTCCTGCGCAAGGGTTGCCTACAAAAGACCGCACCGCACAGTGTGTTTACAGAGCTCTTCCTGACTTCAGACTTCTTCATAGTGCAGTGGAGGACTCATGGTTCATTTGCCACTGGTCAGCAATCTCAAACCCCGGCCATACCGGTGTGTTAGAAATGTGCTCTCTGCAAGGATTTGGAAAAGAAAGAACCTGTTTGTAGCTGGAGAGACATTATTTTTGTGGGTACCAAAAAAAGTGGTCTGGTGGGACATGGTAGCTACCTATACTTCCAGATAGTGCTACCTGAATAAAATAATGCTTGAGGCAAAGAAAGTTCCTGCCTTCCTCAAGAGTTCAGGGAAGTGCAGGAAAATTAACAAGAAAAAGGTGTTGAGTTCATCCCCTTGGTCAATGTGGTTGGTAACCTTTCACTGGAATTTGGAATGTTTTCTTCTCTTCAATCTGAAAGTTTGCCAGGCTTTAATTTTTATGGATCTCCATGAGAATGGTGAGTTAAACACTGCTGATATGCAGCATGATCATTTGGAAGTCTATGAATTAAAATTTTTTTCAATCACAAAAGACATGTTAAATACTTACTAGATAAAAAAAATAAAAATAAAAATAAATAAAAAAATACTTACTAGATAAGAATCACTGGGCTGTAAGCTCCTCTCAGTGGGGGAACTAAATGCATTAGTGAATATATAATTAGAAATTTTGATAAATAATTATAAAGGAACATGCAAGGGTATGATGAAACTTGGGGAAATTAGTTTAGATTGAGGGGTTAGGGAATCCCTCACTTAAGAAATTACATTTAAGCTGAGACTTGAAGAAGAAACAGGAACTGTCCCAGATGTGGACGATAAAGAAGAGATGTTTAAAGGAGAAAAGAGTTGTGTGAAGGCTTTGAGGCAGTTTTGAGAATATTTTTTATAAAGTCCAATGAATGAGATGAGAAATGGAAGTGGAGCCATGGGCCAGGTTGGATCAAGGAGGCTCGGGAGTCATGTTAACATTTAGTATTTTATCCTCAGGGCAGTGAAAAATGATCAATGAATTTAAGGGAGAAAAATGACATGATCAAGTTAACTGGCCTAAAAAGTCATATTGGCTGCTGCCAACTGGGAAAAATAAAATAGAGAAAAGGCAAATCTAAGTTTTCAACTCAGTAGTCACCTCACGCCTCAGGTGATCATGACGGCCTTTTCCTCAGAGGCTTTTTTTTGGTGCCAATATTCCACTTTTCCTCATATTTTAACATTTGGTTTTCCTCTATGTGTGGCACATGATTCTTTCTAGCAAGAAAGGATCTGGAAGAACTATTCAACTATAGCCAGCTACACCTAGGTCTTGGCAATTCCATAAGCACCACTTTGAGGTGAAGAGGTGTTTCCTGGAAGAAAAGTTTGTTTCTCTGAGGGAACAAAGACCTATTGACGAGGTGTTATATGGTCCTTATTGTTCTCTCTTACGATAAAACACTGCAGCAAGCACAGAAATCAGACATTCATAGATTGAATTTGTACCAAGAAAATAACTTTTTATTCCATTGAAAAAAATACAGCAACGAGTTAGAGTCCAAGAAACAATTTCCTGCAGTGACGGACTACCTTCCATCTACCTTTTTATACTACTGGTCCGCATGATCCTAAGGTCTACCCAACTGCTTGCATATGATTGAGCAAATTAATGAGAACGCTTGTGTTTTTACTGAAGTGAAAACACAAGCATTATTACCTTAGGATTCTCAACTGAAATTTCTTTCAGTTTTTTGTTTTCTATCTAAAAACCAGATTCAGGTCCATGTAAAGAATGTCAACAACTGCTTTAAATAAAGAGAGGGGAAATGAAGTTTCTTTTTTAAGATGACACTTAAATTAACACCTTTAAATTGTCTCTTGGTGTTCACTGGTGCCCCTAATTTTTTATTTAATTATGTTCATGACCCCTTATTAAGAAGTCATTAATGATTCCTGGTTAATGAAAACTTAATAAGTTGTCATTAAGAATGTGGATATGGGAGGGAAAATTGTATGTAATTGCAATAAATGAAAATATTGTTTCCCCTTTTCCCTCTGCATTTCTCTATCATATAGGGTCTGCAGTAACTAAAAGTATAGATTCCTTAGATATTGGCTGGTTTCCCAGAGACTCTTGGGCACTGATACTTTTTCTTCTGATTAATTTGAGAAATAATATCTGATACTAAAACTACTCAGAATGTTTTGGTTTGGGGTTTGTTTTTGTTTTTGTTTTTGTTTTTTAGAAAAGAAACATGGGACAAGAAAAAGCGTGATATACCCACCATCCTGAATCCAAATCTGGTGAAGAAATATAGTGAAGAAGCATGACTCAGATACCAATATGAGTATTCCTGGCAATGCAAATTTTCATGTGCTCATTTTCATGTGTTGTGTTCACTGAACTAGGATTTATTTAACTCTACAACTGTGATAGATATATTGGGAGACACAAAGATAAATCAGACATAGATTCCACCCTCATGAAGCTTACACTGAAATAGGAAATTTAAAAAGTGTTAAAAAATAGCCTAATAAATGTGGTGAGTGAATTTGTACAAATAAAGTGTGATGAGACTTAACAATGGAAAAGTAGTTGCTTCTGCCTTAGGGAAACTGGTGAACAACATAAATAAAAAGTTATTTTAGAAGTGAAATTTGAACGAAATATAAGATTTCAATCATGTGGTTGTTCTGGCACCATGGTTCTCAATTGTTTTGTTTGTTATTCTCAGAAACCCTTCACACTCTTAAAAAATATTGAGGACCTCAAAGAGCAGTTTTTTCATAAACTATATCTATTGGTGTTGTCTGTATTAGAAATTAAAACAGAATTTTTAGAAATACTTATTTACTCATTCATTTGAAAAATAGACCTACTACATGCTAACATAAATAATAAATTTTTATTAAAAATATATCTTCTGAAACAAAAAATTTCAAGTAGAATGACATTATTTCACATTTTTTGCAAGTCCTTTAATGTCTGAATTGAGAGAAGATAGCTGAATTGTCATATCCGTTCTACATTAAATCTGTCATGATGTACTGTTTATGTTAAAATAGATGATAAAAAAATCTAGCTTCAAAAAACACACAAAAGGGGAGGAATATTTTAACAACCTTTTCAGATAATTTTGTACATTCTTAAAACTACATAAAACCTCAATAAGTGACTATGGATATGTAAATCGTATAAACATCATTTATCCCCCAAAGATAATATTAGAGATCTTTAAAATGAAAGAGAATTCAGAATGTCACTCAATGGTACTCTCCACAAGAAACCAAAAAGGAAGAGGAACACTGGCCATAAATGGCTAGAGATGATCACAGGGGAATCTGTCTGAGTTGAGTGTCCAATCAGCTTTAGCCCAGCGATATTTCAGTATCATCCTCCTTTTTGCCCATTACATTGTGTAACATAAATAAATACGATCATGTATTATTTCTGCTGAAAACTCTCAAAGGGCTACCCATGGCTTCAATAGAGTTCACTTAAAAATATAAAGGACACTTCCCAACATAACACGCAAGTCCAACTGTTCCCTTAATTCTTCCTCCTTCTCCATATGTGTCCCCTAATATCCCAGGCCTTGCAACATATGCAATAGCAAACTCATTCTAGCTGCCTCTTCTCCCTATCCCAACACCATGTTATTTCTCACCTATGAATTTGCTCACACCATCTCTCCTTTATGTAGAGGTAATTCTTGATCAACCTTTAACATTAAAGGACACCATCCGCCATGGTTTTTCAAGTCTCTGTTAAGATTTACTCTCCTCCATCATATCATTAAACTTATTATTTACCCTATTGCCTTCCAATCACTCATTAATTTGGTTTTCTATGCCACTAAAACATGAATGTCTGGATGACAGGAAATGTGTGATATGAATATATATATACTCTAATGCCTAGAACCCAGTTTGGTACATACTAGGCACAAAAAAATGTTTGTGAAAATAATGCACATTTTTCCTATTTTAAAATTTGTTTTCAGCACACATATTTGACTGAATTTGTACACTGCCCTTTTAATATAACAAGTGTTTTTCACAAACAGGAACTAAATGATTCCAGAGACAAATCACCTAATGTAGACAGCTGCAAATTTAAAGTACTTGTCAGTAAACACCACAGCACTGTCCTGGTTGTTTTTCTTTCAGAAATGACTTTCTGACATAAAATGATCAACACCTCAGCCTGCAGCTTCTTGCAGTCCAGAAGCAAGTGATTCATACTTCTTGTTATTATATTAATGCATGGGGAGAGCAATAAAAATTCTGAGAAGCCATAATATAGTCACAACATCATAATTTTCTCTCATTACCCAGAAGTCAATGGATCATTACTCCTGATATGTATTGATTCAGGCTGACAGCATAGGGAGTTTACATTTACTGTCACTCATATTCTTTAAGTCAAATAACTGTCATAACCACCTTAATGCATTCACCAATGGAAGTACACTAGACTGAGGGTAGAAAGAAATAAGGTGCTTGTCTAGGGCCCCAGTTTTCCATACACTGTGCTAAGTACTTTATACTTAAACAGTATGTCATTTAATCTTCACAAAAAAATGTGGAGTTGGTATTCTTATTCTTATTTTATAGATAAGAAGACTGAGGCTCTGCGTGGTTGATCCTGAACATCACTGATATGCCGGGGACACAAATATCCCTAAGCACCTGCCTGGTTCTCAACCCTCATCTGCCCCTGCTGTTGCAGGCTGCTCCTGATCATCTCCACCTGCTAACATCTCTGCAGAACTCACCATACCTAATGCTGTACTGACAGAGACGCAAGACACAGGACTTGCCTGATTCTCTGCTCTCATATGTGAGCTGTCCATCAAGAGCTCACCACAATGAAAATCATATGATCATTTCAACAGATGCAGAAAAAGCATTTGAAAAAGTACAACATCCATTCATGATAAAAACCCTCAACAAAATAGCCTAGACAGAACACACCTCAATATTATAAAGGCCTTATATGAAAAATGCACAGCAAACATCATACTCAATGGGGGAAAAACTAACAGCTTTTCCCCCAAGGTCAGAAATAAGACAAGGATGTTCACTCTCACCACTTTTATTCAACATAGTACTGGAAGTCTTAGCCACACAAATCAGACAGCAAAAAGAAATAAAAGGCATCTAAATTGGTGAGGAAAAGTAAAACTTTCATTATTTGTAAATGACATGATACTATATATAGAAAACCATAAAGATTCCACTAAAAAAACTACTAGAACTGATAAATGAATTCAGTAAAGCAGGATACAAAATCAAATGTACAGAAATCCACTGCATTTCTATACACTAATAATGAAGCAGCAGAGAGAGAAATTAAGAAAACAATCTCATTTACAATGGCACCAAGAATAATAAAATACCTAGGAATAAACTTAACCAAAGAAGTGAAAGACTTGTACTCTGAAAACTATAAAACACTGATGAAAGAAATTGAAGACAACACAAAGGAATGGAAAGACATTCCATGCTTGTGGATTGGAAGAACAAATATTGTGAAAATGTCTATACTACCCAAAGCAATCTACACATTTGATGTAATCCCTATCAAAATACCAACAGTATTTTTCACAGAACTAGAACAACAACAACAACAACAAAAAAAAACTCCCAAAATTTTAACGGGATCACAAAAGACCCCAAATAATCAAAGCAACCTTGAAAAAGAAAAAATAAAACTGGATGTATCACATTTCCAGACTTCAAGTTATATTATAAAGCTGTAGTAATCAAAACAGTATGGTACTGGCACAAAAACAGACATATAGATTGATAGAATAGAATAGAAAATCCACAATTATATGGTCAAGTAATCTTCAACAAAGGAGGAAAGAATATAAAATGGGAAAGAAATAGTCTCTTCAACAAATGGTATTGGGAAAACTGGACGGCTTCATGCAAAAGAATGAAACTGGACCACTTTCTTATACCATATACAAAAATAAACTCAAAATGGATTAAAGACCTAAATGTGAGACCTGAAACCACAAGAATCCTAGAAGACAGCATAGGCAGTAATGTCTTGGATATCAGCTGTAGCAACATTTTTCTAGATATGTCACCCAAGGGAAGGGATTTAAAGTAAAAATAAACTACCGGTACTACATCAAAATAAAAGCTTCTGCATAGCAAAGGAAACAACCAACAAAACGGGAGAAGATATTTGCAAATGACATGTCCAGTAAAGGGTTAGTAATAGTCCAATTTAAAAATGAGAAGACATGAACAGACATTTCTCCAAAGAAGACATCCAGATGGCCAACAGACACATGAAAAGATCCTCAACATCACTCATCATCAGGGAAATGCAAATCAAAGCTACAATGAGATATCATCTCACACCTGTCTGTATGGCTAAAATCAAAAACACAAGAACCAACAGGTGCTGGCGAGGATGTGGAGAAAAAGGAACCCTCTTACACTGTTGGTGGGAATACAAACTGGTGCAACCACTGTGGAAAACAGAATGGAGTTTCCTCAAAAAGTTCAAAATAGAACTATTCTACAATCCAGTAATCACACCACTGGGTATCTACCCAAAAGATACAAAAACACTAATTCAAAGGAATACATGCACTCCTATATTATAGCAGCATTATTTACAATAGCCAAATTATGGAAGCAACCCAAGCATTCATCAATAGATGAAAAGATAAAGAAGAGATGGTACATACATACAATGGAACATTATTTAGTCATAAAAAAACAAAATCTTGCCATTGGCAATGACATGGGTGGATCTAAAGAGTATAATGCTAAGTGAAATAGAAAAAGGCAAATGCCACTTGCCTTCACTCATATGTGGAATTTAAAAAAACAAAACAAACAAAGGAAACAAGCAAAGAAAAAAAAAGAAAGAAAAACCAAGAAACAGACTCTTCAATCAGAGAAAGACGAGTATCGTATGATCTCACTGATATGGGGAATTCTTAATCTCAGGAAACAAACTGAGGGTTTCTGGAGTGGTGGGGGGTGGGAGGGATGGGGTGGCTGGGTGATGGTCACTGGGGAGGGTATGTGCTATGGTGAGCGTTGTGAATTGTGCAAGACTGTTGAATCGCAGACCTGTACCTCTGAAACAAATAATGCAACATATGTTAAAAAAAAAAAAAAGAAGATAGCAAGAGGGGAAGAATGAAGGGGGGGATATCGGAGGGGGAGACGAACCATGAGAGATGATGGACTCTGAGAAACAAACTGAGGGTTCTAGAGGGGAGGGGGGTGGGGAGATGGGTTAGCCTGGTGATGGGTATTAAAGAGGGCACGTTCTGCGTGGAGCACTGGGTGTTATACACAAACAATGAATCATGGAACACTACATCAAAAACCAATGATGTCATGTATGGTGACTAACATAACATAATAAAATAAAATTAAAAGACAAAAAAAAGAAAGAAAAGAAACAGACTCTTAACTACAGAGAATAAACTGATGTTTACCAGAGGGCATCACGGTGGGAGGATGGGTGAGCTAGGTGAAGGGGATCAAGAGTACCCTTACCGTGATGAGCACTGAGTACTGTATAGAACTGCTGAATCACTATATTGTACGCCTGAAACTAATATAACACTGTATGTGGACTGCAATGAAATTAAAATTTAAATTAAAAATAAATAAGTAAATAAATAAGCTCACCACAACCATAATCACTGCTTCTATTGTAGGTATGTAGGTATTGTAGGTATGCTTGCTTCCATTTACTCAATTTATTTATGGATATGTGCCAGACACTATAGGGCACAAAGCACCTGCAAAGCACCTGCCCCCATGGAGCTTTCATTCCCATAGATGCAGCTCTGTCCTGGAGCTTCCAGAGCTAAATGGGCCCTAGAAGATAGAATGGACCCACCTTCTCCCTTGCTGGGCATGCAGAGCAGGCTCCTCATAGCATTGTCTAGAGGAGTTTTCCACAGGCCTGGCCCTAGGAGCCTTTGTCAATAATTCTCTATTTGTGGTCCAGAGTTGGCCACAGGTACTTTGAGCACAGTGGGACTCAAGGCAGACAGTTTGCTTTGACTTCAATTAAGAACATGCACTGCTGTACCTCTAAGTCAAGGGTTGATTCTAGAGCTCTCCAAATACCCTTTAGTTTGGCTGTCTCCAGGAGGTGAAGGGCCAGCATGCAAATGATACGCAAGGGTGTGCAGGATATCCAGCTATCTATAAGAGCCCTGGACTATATATGCATGAATATAACAATACCTACTTAGTAGTATAAAGTCCTTAATAGGACTTAAGATGTTTATGCTGAGATAGAGTTCATAGGACATGAATTAACAACTTAGCCTTTCCTCCCTCTCTTCTTCCTGATGCTGATTCTCTTGTACTTGTGACCCTCATGTCAGCTACCTTACACCATCAGCCCTTGCTAACTTGCTGTAGCATCGACTTCTCTCTCACTGCTGTTCTTCATTTCCATGTAGCATACAAGACCCTGTCATCTATAAAACAAAACAGATCCCTCTCCCGACACTTAGCGACTCATATTCCTCATTTCCTTCCTAGCCATGCCTCTTTTAACATTTGTCTGCACCCAATGTCTCTACTTCAACCCTCGTTCAGCTTACAAATCATGGAAGTCTGCTCCTGCCCAGCCCCCCTGCCCTGACTCTACTCTTCTTAACCCCAATCACCATGTGATTGCCAAATAAAAAGATTCTCCTGGGTCCTTATTTTTCTTGGATCTTATGCAGCCTTGACACTACTGACCACTTTGTTACTGAGACACTTACCTCACCTGGTTCCTTATCCCATTCTCATGCTGCTGCCAACATGCTCCTTTAGTCTTGCTGTTTGCATCTGCTCTGCTGCTTACCGCTCTGAACATGATGTGTATTATATCCTGCCGCCTCCTCCAGCCTCTTCTCCCATGCCTTTGCTAGGTTGATTCTCTTCCTACTTTTCACGCTCTTGACAATTCATTTCCCCTAGAACATTTACTTAGTTGGTCCTTCCCAGTCTCCCGCAGCCATCTCTGAATGTTCTCAGCCTGTCATTCCCTCTCTTCTTTTTTTGCACATTCACTAGCAATTTCTCTTCTCCAAAGAGTCTCTTTGTAGTAACTGGAGAGAGGTGGGTTCCTCACAATGCCTCCCAGATCTGCCATGTTTAAACCTTCTCTACTCAACATTCCCCAGTCTATATTCAGTCTTTGTTTTATACCACATTATTATGTTAAAATTATTTTATGGATTTGCCTCTATTATATGCTGTCTGGGTTGGACCATATATTTATTATGAACAACTGAGTGTGTTACTAAGTGACCAGAAGGCTGTTTATATATAATTCTCAGGTGAGTATGGACCTAATTTTTCAGTCACACTCATGCTCAAAATAGAAGACTCCTCTGAAGAGGAAAGGGATATTGATAAATTTTGACATGTTCTCTTCTCAATTTAGTACTAGGAGTCCCATGATGCAAATAGCAAAGTGGCCATAGTTGCTTGCCTTAAAACACTCATTTGCCTACCAACTAAAAACAAACCATGGAGAAAATTTATGTTTATTTCCTCTTAATATTTGATCTCTCTCTTCTGTTCCCTCCCCACTCCTTCCCTCTGGAGGAAGAGTTCTTTCCGAGTTTTTTTGTTTGTTTGGGTTTTTTACTTTATTCTCTCTTAAAATGTTAAGTGATACTACTTTCCTTTGTTATATTTATATAGCTCAGAATCTTTTTTAAAAAATTCACAAGAGAATACAGTGAAAAGTCTTCCTCCTGCCCCGAGCCACTGTCACACAATCCCCCTCCACAGAGACAACAAATCCTACTAGTTTCTAGGTCTCTTCCTAGATATTTTAAGCACATGCAAATGATCAAACTCGCAAAGATCTTTCCAGAGACCACAACCTCTTTGGAAGCCACTGATCATTTTTCCCTTCACACACTTGAGTATTTTGTGCTCTTCCTAGCCTCTCCCTCCCAGCCCCAACAGAGCACACATGAAGCTATTTAGGAACTCCCTCCAGGTTCTGCCTCTTAAAATTATCTTCTGCACCTACATGCTTAGCCTTATTGACTTCAGTGTTGTTGTTGTTGTTTCCTCTGAGCATGGCCTCATTGGATAATGGTTTTTTTTTGGATTTGGGGTTGGCTCTTGGTTTTGGCTTTGTTCCCTGGTTGCTGCCTTTTCTATCTCTCTTGGCTCCAGGCTCTGTAGTTCACAGGCAGTTCGGACCCTCCTCTTACACTCCTGAAACCCTCCTCCAAATCTCGTATCTTCTATATTCACAAGGAATAGCGTTTGGACCTTACAGGCAAACTCCAGGTAACTTGACAGTACCACCACATGCCCCATCTTTTTTCCATTTCAGAAAACACAGAACTTTCTCCTCCTCCCACCCCATGCCTTTGTTCCATCTTGTTTCCTCTTATTTTCTTGCTTATTTATACCCAGCCATTATCAGAAATCTCCGACCACCTGGGCTAATTAATTCATGTTCCTTTTATATGCACAGAGCTAATAAAGCAGAGGTTACAGTCTTCATGTTATATAGTTCCTTCCCTCTGTGAAAAGAAAACTCTATCTCTTTATCCAGTAATTGGCTAGCACACCCCTATGACCTATAGCAGAAATCGAAGCTTCTCCAGCTACATAAATAGTCTGCCAAGTCAGGAGTCTGCAACTATATCTTGGATTCTTTTTCTGCCAGTGTTAGGAGAAAAGACACCCCAAAGACCATGTTACTCAAAGTACCTGATGAAATGTGCAATGCCACACTGGCAGAAATCTGGTTCCATGAAGAGTAAACTCTGGTTGTATCCTTTCAGACTGAACTCTTGTATGTGAACCAAAAGTGTATGTGGGCATATCAGGACTTTCATAAGATGATAGAGTCACAAGCTCATGTATTTGGGAACCTTTGCAATATAAAAAAAAATGATGATTGTAAAGAGTGTTCTCCAGGCAGATAATGAATTTCAACTAAGTAACTGGAAAGTAAAACTGATCATGTCCTCCTTATGAAGTGAATTAAACTGATGACTATTAAAATACTCTTGTACTATAGTCAGACACTATTGCCCATCTATTTCTCTCTGACAAAAATAAAATTCACTTTCCTAAGTCAGCCATTAAAATGCCTTTCTTTTGATTGGTTTTTTTGAGGGTTTTTTTTAATATTTTGTTTATTTATTTGATTGAGAGTGAGCAAAATGGAGGAAGAATCTGAAGCAGACTCTGCACTGAGCACAGAGTGTGATGCAGGGCTCAATCCCACAATCCCGGGATCATGACCTGAGCTAAAACCGAGAATCAGATGCTTAACTGACTGGGCCACCCAGGTACCCCTGTTTGGTAGGATAGATGCATGTGTGCTTTGAATTTTCCCGTTCTTTTTGCCATAGAGGGTGGAGGTGCCTGAGAAGTACAACACCCAACCGGTAAACTATGTGATGTCCTTGGAAAATGGCTCCATTTTGATTTGCAGGACTATGGAATCAGTACCTTGTGTTTATGAGTTAAATATGAAGGCTTACTGTAAAGCTAAACATGGACCAATTAACTACTGTATGCACATACCTAGCCTGAATGACTTTACAAGCTTGCGTATTTTACAGTACACATTCTATAGTATAAATTTTGTCTGTAAGTGAATTGAGTTGCCAAGATAATTGCAAATGATAACTCATCAAAATATATGGGTTGGTTCAAAGCAACATGTTTACTATACTGCATATACTTATCATTTCTGTTGAAGCCATCCTAGAGTCCTGTGACATTAATGCTTCCAAGTAAATAGAACTTGGCATATAAAATTAATCTCTTATAAGCTGCTATGTGTAAATATGTGACTAGAGCTACATCTAGGTGGATTGGGACTGGTGACTGAAATACCTAATCCTATCTGTTATGATTTAGTCACTATCTTAAGGATAAAAAAGTGTTTGGCCATGAGTCAAACAAGGTAATATCAAAAAGAACAGGAGGTCAGCGAGGCTGGGTACTTTACTTGCATTCTACTTCCTTCCTACCCACTCTTGTGTTTGTCTTATCTCATATCAACCAATCTTGCAGATCAAATAAAAACCTGCAGATGGAAGCAATATAAAATGTAAACTCAGGTGCTCATATTGACAGAGCAAGTCCTTGTGAATGGGACCACTAGAATAATAATGGTACTTGGAGCATGCCAGAAGAAGCATGCCAGACTTAGAAAAGACTTCTAAGTCTTTTCCTTAGAGTAATTCATTTATTCTTTGCAACAGCCCTATGACATAGATATTTATTAATATATATATTACATACACATATATTACATAAGTATATATATTATTATTTTGTGACCATTTTAAAAATGAGGACACTGAAGCAAAGAGAAGATAAGTGGCCCATCCAAGGTCATACATTGGGCAAATGACAGATGTAGTCCAGTCTTCAAGTTCAAGGAAGTTTGGCCTTCAAAATCTGAGCACATAATCATTTTATTACATGCCTCTTACATAATAAGCAGTTTCTGTCCACAAATAATTCCCCTTTAGTTTAGATAATCTATCTAATAGGAGAGAGGAGAAGAACTCAAAGAGCCAAATTAAGAGTTTAAATGACCAATATTTTAAAAGCCATTTTATCCTCTTCAAGGGGCTTTCAAATATATAACCTTACTTACTCTTTTTAAATGTCTGTTCTACACGTTCCTAAAGGACTTAAGATTTAGTCACTGCCACAAAATAGTTTACCTGTGCAACACTAAATAACATAATCAACATCTTCATCTTAACATCATGTTCCCTGGGAAGATGAGAACAACACTACTGAAAATGACACAAAAGAATTTTACAATAGCTTGCATTTCAGTTCTCAGAACTCTGAGCACTCCATCTACATACTGTCATCTACTTCACTTTGTGACCCATAGTCTGGAAGTGGGGATGATTAGCAAATGTGTGGAGAGTGAGGTATGGTAAGCTTAAGAAGAGTCAAGTAAATAGAATCACTGAAGGAGAACCAAAGTAGAAAGTATTCCCAGGAGGTTAAAAAATGGGAGATTTCACAATGTACAAGCTATGCTTTCATGGCACATGGCTTAGCAGAGAGAAAAAGAGCTGAATAGAGTCCATGGAGAACAAGACAAACATCTGGAAGGTCATGACACTGTGGAAAGAGAATTCTTCAGACTTCTACTTGTTCAAATACCAGTCCAGATATAGCTGTAAAGCTATTTTTTTTATTTAAAGATTTTATTTATTTATTTATTTGAGAGAGAGAGAGAGAGAAACAGCATAAGAGGGCAGAGGGTCAGAGGGAGAAGCCAGCTCCCTGCTGAGCTGGGAGCCCAGTGCGGGACTCGATCCCAGGACTCCTGGATCATGACCTGAGCTGAAGGCAATCACTTAACCAACTGAGCCACCCAGGCGCCCCTGTAAAGGTATTTTTTAGACGTGAATAAAATTTAGATCAGTAGATTTTGAGTAAAGCAAATTACCCTCCATGGTGTGGGGTGGGCCTCATTTGATCAGTTGAAGAGCTCAAGAGCAAAGATGGAGATTTACAGAAGGAATTTGCCTTAAGACTGCCACACAGAAACCCTCCCTGAGTTTCCAGCCTCCTACCTTGTAGAATTCAGATTCAAGACTTCAACATCACCTCTTATCCTGAATTTCCAGCCTGTCAGCTTGCCTACAGATTTCACACTTAGCGGGACCATCCCCCATAATCACATGAGCCAATTCCTTAAATCAGTCTCTCTTTCTTTCTCTGTTTTCATAGATAAATAAATAGGGAGAGAGATCCTATTGGTTCAGTTTCTCTAGAGAACACTGACTAATACACTGACTAAATTTCATGATCTCACAGACATTATTTAACTTTTCTGAGCCTCAGTTCCCTTATTTTATAAGACAGACATAACTGTACATGGTTTACATAGGGTTGTGAAATGTATCTGTGGTAGTGCCTGGCACAAGTAAGAATAAATTATAGCTGTTACTGTTTGGATGTAACTGAATCAGTGCTTTGGTGATTTATTCAGGTGAGTTTTTTTATCCATGCGGTATAGGCCAGAAGGATATTTTCAATATTTTTAAAACTCTACCTATTTTTCCATATGAAATCGATTATTTTAGTTCACTTTAATTCAGCAAGCAATTCAACTGGTCATCTCTTACATGTCTGCCCTGTGGTACCAGATGGTACAAATGGGCATAAAATAACTGAGTGGCAGATAAGACAGATGTGGATATAAACTAATACATCTCTATCCTGCCATTCTATGAGAAGGAACAGAGGGACAGTTCAATTCTGTGAGAGTTCAGAGTTCAGAGAGTGGTCGAGGGGAAGAAGTGTTAGGAAAATCTACAAAAAAGAGAGCGTTTGAACTGGATTCTAAAAGAACAGTGAAAGGAGGCTGCGCATGCAGGGCAGGGTGTGGTTACGGTGGTGGTAAGCAAGAGCAGTGGGGTTTTCTTGGGAGGAAAAAGCTATTCTCCAATCATTGTTAACAGAAAGCAGGCCTCAACAGGCCCTAGGACAGGGCAGCTCCATTCCCTCCAACTTGCTAATTAAAAGCCCATCTTGTGCTCATGCTGCAGATACATGGACAGGATGGAAACAGGCAGGCAAAGGCTTAAACCCCCAGGGAATTCATCAGTAGAGAGGAACTAAGATTTTACCTTTTATTTGGTTTAAGTTGTCAGGCTAAGGTACCTGGAATGTTAGACTCGTGGGGATATTTAAACAAACAAGAGCCTGGGGCTTCAGCAATCACCGAAATGCCCTTTGGTGGGCTTACGGAGTGACAGCAGGTTTCCCGGTTGAAAAAGACCCACAGAAAAACTGGAGGTGTTATTAAGCTTCCCCAGAAGGCAGTTTGAAACACTCCACTGCATTTCAAAGCCTCTAAAACAGAATAAAAATAAAGAGCGCTGTAATTTAAATGTTAATATCTCATCAAGTTTTATCTGCGGAGGAAAGGGGGAGTAGCAGTTCTGTAGTCTTTTTCAGAAGCAGATAATGTAGCAATAAACAGCTGGCTGCCCTCAACTCAGGCATTTTACGCTACCTTTGTGATCCGTCTTCCCTGCCACGTGGTAACATGAAATCAGAAGAGGCAGGCTTGGGGGCGCTTTTGTCTAAGGCCAGACCGCAACGTTTAAGGAAAACATGGCTCTTTCAAAGAAGAGCAGTGCTTCTCTGGTGCCCGGGGCAGCGGGTCTGATGAGGCTGGATGAGGACATCCGGGCATTTCCCGGCAACAGGTGACGTAATGCAGCTGTTACCACGGTCAGCGGGTGTTCATGAAATCCTCAGGGGCCCACTAAAGCAACTTCGGAGGCACATGCTTCTCAAAGAGCATGTTAAGGAGGCTCAATGAGGGTAGAGCAATTAGATGCTGCTGTGTGGGTGAAAAGCACTAAGGCTTCATCACAGTTTGACCGCGTCATCTCAAACCACTTCTAGGATGTCAGGCAGGGAGACAGAGAAGGTGCAAGGAGTGGGGATTACTGCCGCTATTAGGGCTACGTGTGTACAGCAATGTTTTATTAGCATTACTGGTCCTACCACTGGGATTACTATGATTTAGTTCTTTGTAAGGGTTTATAGTAGGCCAGGATCGGTTCTAAGCATTTCATATGGATTACCTCATTGAAGGTAATCATATGACTGAAATACAAACGATAATGCAGTACTATTATTTACATTTTCCATATGAGGAAACTGAGACCTAAAGATGTTAAGAATGCCCAATTCATATAGCTAATGAACAATGGAATCAGAATTTGAACCAAGGCCATGTGGCCTCAGAGACCGAGCTGTTATTACTACTAATCCCTGCCTCCTCGCTCCCAGGCAGGAGCGCAAGAGGTCCGTGTGCATTAGGATAGAAAAGTCTATCCTTAAACCCCCTCTAAATACTTACAAAAATGTATCTCCTATCTAATTTCTGACGTTAATGCTGCTTTGCTAAGGGACAAAATCTTTCATTTCCTAGGTACAGCTAAACCTCAGGGGGCATTTACATAGTGACCAAATTTAAACTAACACGTCAACAACCAGTGGAGAATTGGATGTCTGAGAAGCTTCCTCTGGACACTAAAGGCTGGTATTGGCAAAGTAACAAATAACAGGACTGGAGTTAGCAAAGACATACTTATTGTTTAATTTACAATATCATCAGTGTTTACTAGAGCACCCTCTTAAAATGTTCTGCTCTATTTTTTTTTTTTTTGCATTATCTGTATTATGCTACAAGCCTTCAGGTATGTATTCACAGCAATGCCTTATGGGCATAAAGTGCTGTACTTTTCCCCAACTGTGGATTATGAGGGTAGGCAATATGGATCTTTTTTACTCTTACAGAGAAATGTCAAATGATGCGGTCCAAATCACCTTTAGATCTACATCAATCTCTATTTCTGAGTTCCTATTTTATGTATGCTCTATAGGAATCATATTGGTGTCTAGATATTTATTGTTTTGAACCATAATGTCATTTTTTTTAATGTTTGATGTCCCTGTCTTCCCATCCGGGAGGCCTGAGTGTTCATTTTTTTTTTAATACTCTCTTCCCTGTTTAGCAAAATTCTGCATCCAATCTATCACTCAACAAATATTTACTAAGATACTATAAAATTTCTTATTTTATCGATTGAGATATCCCACAGTATCAGATTTCTTTGTGTTGGACTCTCCTGGCATTCTCAGAATCATATTTTTTGCAAAGCTTAAGAGAAATTACCAGTAAATCCACGTTTTAGGTATTTTGGGGCAAGGGCATTACACTTTATAGAATATTTTTATTTTTCTTCCAAATGATAAATCTACCGAGATTTTCTACTTCTTGAATCAATGTGATAGTTTATATTTTTTGTGTTATTTAGGCTTTCAAATTTATGAAACTAGACCTGAAATTGGGAAAGACATACTGCCTTTTTAACTGACTTTTCATATATTAATTTTTTAATCTTAATATATTTGTGCTTTTCCCTCCATGTATTTAATGATTTTTTAATTGCTCTTGGCTTCACATACATTCATGATAACTTAATGCTCAGGAATACACCAGGCTGTTTGGCACTAGCTAAATGCACCCAATGCACAGACAGACATCTATTAAGGATCTCTGGAATGGTTAGTAGTAAGTATGGGTAACCTCTCAAAATGGCAAAAGCAAGCTTCCCACATCTGCTGGAATCCTCACTTGTGCAGGTCACGGAGCAGCCGCCATGAGGAGTTGAAGAACAATTATGGGCCCTGAGAATCCTGGAAGTACATTGTCTCTTACTTTATGGAACTCTTTCTCAGTTTCCACATCCTATGTTTTTATAGAAACTTTACACTTCTTAACCATATCTACTGGCATCTTTCTGTCAATCAAATCATAGTTCTATATGCCTGCCTACTCAGTGTCCCATACATTCATTCTTGCTCTCTCTACCTCTCCCCCTCTCTCCCTACACACACACACACACACACACACACACACACACACACACACACACACACACACACACACACACACACACACTGTATTAGCTCAGGCTAATGTAACAAGATAACACAGACCAGGTGACTTAAACAACAGAAATTAGTCTTCTCAAAGTTTCTCACAGTTTTCTGAAGCCTAGAAGTCCAAGATCAAGGTGCCAACAAGGTTGGTTTCTGCTGAGACCTCTATTTCAGCTTCTAGATGGTGCCTTCTCACTGTCTTCTCTGTGTACCTGGGTCTCTGGTGTCTCTTCCTCTTCTTATAAGTCCTATCAGATTAGGGCCTCCCCTTTATGATTTAATTAAACTTAATTACCTCCTTAAAAATCTCTATGCGTGCAGTAACAATGGGGAGGGGGGCATGGTTAGGGCTTGAACATATGAATGTTGAGGGACAAAATTCAGTCCATAACACACACCCATGTATACACATAAATTGCCTGGCTGTGCTATGGTGTAAAATCACCATTGTTATCAGCCATAGCAGAGAAGTCAATAAAGGACCAGTGTTCAACAAGTACATTCAACTTGATCTCTTGTGTTAATTATCAAAGATTCCTTTTTGGAACTAGAAAGAGATGTACCCTAAAATGCCTAGATAACACAATTTTGATGAACCATCTACTTACTTTTAAAGAGGATCTCTGTAGGTTGCATTGACTCGATTATATGGAAGTATTCTTAAGATGATTTGTGGGTTTAGAGGTATAATTTGTTAAACCACAAATAGCCAGTGGTGATTTTAACTTACATCACCTAATCCTTAGGGACTACTTTCATAACAATAATTATAATATCTACATATAACCAATTCAAAAATAAATTGTTTTGACTTTCTTTCAGGGGTTTTGGGTCAAGAACAATGTAATTTTATCATGCTATTGACTGATTAAAAAGAGAGGATCAGATGGTTAATGTTTCTCAAGAATTTAACTTAGTAATTTTCTAATGTGGAACCATGAGAATATGTGCCCAGAGTATCAATATCTGAGAACAGCATGAGATAAAGAATTTAAGAAAGAAGGAAATAAGTTTTATCAGTCTAACATTGCAAGCTTTCTGGATGAAAATGCCCTTTTGACATAACATCTCTCCAGATGAAAATTTCTTTACAGACAGAAAAATGAATGGAATTTCATTAAAAATGGCATGTCTGACTCTGAGATTTATGTTAACTGCAATGGAAATGAAATACACACATATTTTTAAGATATATTATGACAAATACAAAGCAGTTGTTTATGGCTTTTAACCAGCTAAAAGGAAAGAAAGGAAAGCTGTTTGTGGAATATTTGCAAATAACTTCAAAAGTACTTGTGAAATAAGTCATTTTAATATTTGGCTTATCAGCGAAAGTCCTGAAGCTGATGGCATTTGGCTCACTAAATGTGGTAAGCGAAGACATTTTAGCATGTTGCTGGAAGTATATTTTTTCTCTGACTCAGTTAATCGTTTTGAGTTAACTCGACTTATTATAAAGATGTAAACATCTCTACAGGTAAATCATTTTATAAACTATGTACACATAAACACAATTCCACAGCCCCACTGCCATGATCCATCCATCTATCCATTTATTTACCCCTTATACAACTTTGAGTATTTGGATGCCCAGATAAATAATTTTCACCCATCATCAGATCATTATACTTACAGCATAGATGCACTGGATGATTGGCAAGGAGGAAAAGTGAAAAGGTAAGCAAAAGTAAGATTAGTAATATATTCCAAGCTGGTTACACTTTATCCCGATGGCACTGGGAGGCCATTAAAACAATACTGAGCAAGGGACACCTGACTGGCTCAGTCCTGGGTAAGCATCTGACTTGATTTGGGCTCAGGTCATGATCTCAAGATCCTGGGATTGAGCCCCACGTTGGGCTCCCTGCTCAGCAGGGAGTCTGCTTCTCCCTCTCCCCTGCTCATGTGCTCTCATGCTCTCTCTCTCTCAAATAAAATCTTAAAAAAAAAAAAAAAGGAATAAGCTATATGGGAAGAAAGGCACTTCCTCCATCGGTGCAGGAATAAATAGGAAAAATCACCATGGAGGCAGCTATTTTGTCTTTTTGTTTTAAGTAGGCTCCACACCCAGTGTGGGGCTCAACAGGGGGCTTGAACTCATGATCCTGAGATCAAGCGTCAGATGCTTAGCCAAATGAGCCACCGAGGTAGAGGCAGTTATTTTGAAGTTTTGCTACAAGAACATGAGGGGTTTCTTGGTTACAGTCATGTTTGGGTGATGGAGGTGAGGTCTTCCCTGAGGGGAGACAGGAGCAAGATGGGCCGGAGGCTTGGAATTCATGTAAACACATATATACATGAATCATATATTTTTTTAGAGTGTTTGCACAATCAGAATCAAAGAGGTTCTAATCACAGAAAACCAGAAAGACTGCTGACTAGCCCCAAGGATCTGAGGTTAAAGACACGACTAAAAGACTCAGTCAAAATAAAAAGTTTGTAGAGGTAAAAAGGAAGTAGAGCAAATACATGCAATGTGATTGCAAAGAACAAGGAAGCAAGGAAGAGTGTATTAATATCAGATGAAGCAGAATTACATTAAAAATTCAAACATAAGAGAGGAGGCTCTTTTAAATTTTCAAATAAAAGTTAGCATTCATAATCTAAAAATACAAAACGCTTTGATAGATTTCCCCAACATGCTGCTAGGCGTAGGCTTTCATGTTTTCATTCCGGGCAGCAAAATCACTAGCATTCATTAATCTTATAAATTTCATTCTTGCTAAGTTACACATGTTGGCTGTAAGAGATAGGTCATATTTACATGAATCATGTATTTTTTAGACTGCTTATACAATGAGAGCATAAAGATTTTAAAAAGTATAAATTGCCAAACCATATGTGAGCACTCTGAGAAACCATAGAAAAAAAAATGTTAATAAAACGTTGGAGTTCATAGCAATTAGCAAGAGAGACTATAAACTGGAATGAAACTCTACCATGATGAATGTCAACTGAGAACACTGAAGAGAATAAATTGAAAAAAAAAAAAAAAGATAATACTACCTGTCCATATGATATGGGAAAGCCTTGTAAGAGTTTACAAGTTTAACCCACTGAATAGGAGTTACTCCTGTCAATCACTACTGACCAGCTAAGTTTAACGAAGCTCAAACCAGTTACATAACTCACTGAGGAAACAGCTAAGTTAGCTGAGCTGAAATTTGGACCCAGGCAATGTGTCTTCAGAGACAGGGCCCTAAACTTCTATAAGGTACTGAATTCACTCACAGTGTCAGAGACCCAACTAAATATCAACGCAGATATTTGCACTGAATCAAATGAGAGTATTATTGGCCTCAAAAATGAGTGGGAAGTATTCCTTTCTCTTCTGTTTTCTATTGTTATCTCTTCCTTTTTTTTTTAAGAAAACAAATCTACACCTTTATTTATTTATTTTTCAGTAAGTTTAAATCCTTGACAGTTATAGCATCACACAGATTCTGTGATCAGTGGCTTTAGCAGGAAGGTTGCTTCGGAATTAGCATGAACCATGCCACTGTTTCCAAGAGCACGTGTTACTTTTCCCCAGATTTCTCTGGTTTTGTTTGGTTTGCCACCAGAAGTCGCTGTGTTGTTCTTTGCTTTGTACACAGAAGCACATCTCTTGCCTAGATAGAATTCAATTTCATCTCATCACAGCATAAGAGCTGTGCGTTCCCTTCCTGACATTTGTCGTTTTGGGAGTCCTGTCCCAACAGGCCTCCACAGGCTCCAAGATGGCGGAAAAAGAGCTCCATTGTTAACGCTTCTTTAAAAATTTGTTAAGATTCTCCAGTGAAATCATGTGAGCATGAAGATTTTTCTTCAGGAATTTTTAAATTACAAATTCAGTTTCATTAATGGTTAGAAGATTATTCCAGTTATTGATTTCATCTTTTTGACTTGGAATAGTTTGTAGATTTTAAGGAAATGGTGATTTATTTTAAGTCAATGAATTTATGAATATAAATTTTTTTGGTACTTTTTCCTCATTATCCCTTTAATGGCTACAAGATTTGTACTAATATCTTTTGATTCACTCCTAATATTGGTTATCATCTTCTAGCTCTGTCACTTTTTTTTAGAAGGGGTAGGGGCAGAAGGAGAAAGAAAATCTTAAGCAGGCTCCAGGCCAAACACAGAGCCTGACTCAAGTCTCAATCTCATAACCCTGAGATCATGACGTGAGCCGAAATCAAGAGTTGGATACTTAACCAACTGAGCCACCCATGCGCCCCTAGCTCTGTCACTCTTGCTAGACATATATCAAATTTAACAGATTTTTTTTCTAAAGAATCAGTTTTTAGTTTGTTATTTTCTCTGTTGTCTTCTTATTTCAATTTTATTGATTTCTACTATTATTTTTATTTTTTTCCTACTACTTGCTTTAGGTTTTTTTTTTCTAGTTTCTTAAAGTAGAAATTTAATTATTGATTTGAGGCTTTTCTCCTTTCTAATGCAAATGTTTAGTGCTATAATTTTACCTCTCAGCAGAGCTTCAGCTGCATCCCACGAATTTTGATAGGTTATATTTTATTTTCATTTATTTCTATGTATTTCTTAATTCCTTTGATTCATGGATTATTTAAAGTGTGTTAATCTATGTTTGTAAGTGTTTGTAGATATTCCTGTTGTCTTTCTGTTATTGATTTCTAGTTTTATTCCATTTTGGTCAGAAAACATATTCTACCTGGTAAAAGTTTCACCTGTCATCACTTAGGATGAAGATAATGCATCCAGTGAATTTGCAGCTCTAGAAAAAAAAGGACAGAAAAACAGAATAATAGTAGGATATGTTGGTTAATATTGGCTGCATTTCACAAAGACGTTTAAAAGAGAGATAAGCCTTAGAAAAGAATTTGTGGTTTTACAAGCAAAAATGAAGAGACTGGAAAGATCAGAAACTTTCTCATCCGGAATGGCTAAAAAAGATAAAACTGAGTAGGCATATGGATAACAAAGGCAGATTACTATTCAGCCCAAGAATCAAATGAACAATATGGCCAGCATACCTGTTATTAAAATCTCCAAATGGATTAAGCCGTCAAAGAAGGAGGAAGCAATTAAGGTTTTGGCTCAGTAAATACTTTCAAATGGACAAAACAGCCACAGAGCCTTGACAGATATATCAATCTGTCAAATAAGCCATAATATACCTTACCCCATAAACGCAGATACAGTTGAATTTTTTTTTTTTTTTTTTAAGCATAGCACCAAAGGCAGCCACTATCTATTGAAGGCACTTAGCCCTGCCATCTAAAGTACACCTGGTTTGCCATTCTGGGTAGTTTGTTTATGGTGCCTGTATAGGTGATTTGGCAACTCTTTAATTTTTTCTCTGCTTCTTATATTTTTTTAACGGATGCCAAATCTTTCAGTCTCCTAGCTTCTCTCTACATTCAGTGCCCTAGAGGGAGTTCCAGGGAAACCAAAAGAACATAAAATAAAGAACAGTGAGTGGAAAAGTAGGAGCAAAGTATAAATGCAACAGTTGCTGTTTCAGATACAGGAAGGAGGCAGCACACGGCCCTGCCTGGAAATAGCTTTTATCTCCCCAAGAGAGGAGAAAACCAACTGATGAGAAAGCGGATCTCTGCATAAAGAAACTTTAAACTTTTCCAGAGATGTTTTGGCTGGGCCTGGGAGAAGATGGGCTGGGAGAAGAGAAGGAAAGTTATAGAGCGACCAATGGAAGTGGAAAGGTGATGAAGGAGGCAGACGAGAAGCAAGGGAAGGGACTCAGGACCATGCTGTCCTCACAGATGAGTTTTCTCCACTCCAGAGCCCGTCATCTGTGGACAGCCCAGCATTCAATATCCCCGCACATTTTAAATGCTTGAGCAGAGTCCATACCTCATAGTAGAGCACTATGTATAACTAAAACATAGAGAATTAATGTTATCAATCTGACAGAAACTGGGGGGAGGAAGGATGGAGGAAACACAGAAGGAAGAATAGATGGGTTAATATTTCTCTTCTCACATAATGGAGAGTCAAGAGATGTCTCAAGTTAGTGAAACAAAGAGTAGTATTGAAAGTAACAAAAATATCCAATTAAATAGAAATAACAATATACAACCAAAACTGGGGAAGGTGAAGGGGAGAAAGGATTGTAGGACGTGTCTATCAAGTTAAATTCTTGCTTTTATATCGGGGACTGAATAGAAAATATCAAAGAAAGAAATAGTATAGTGGCATTATTTCATAAATGGAGACAAATGTAAATGTAAAAACTAAACTCATTAAAAGATATATCTAAGGAGACCAGGAGTAGAGAAGATATATGTATAGGAGTTCCTTTTTATTATAACCTTACATATTCCTTTTTCTTATAACCCTTTTACAATTTTTTTATTGTGTATTTATTTTATTTTGCTAAAAATAAGAACAAAAATATAAACTTAAAGGGGGCGGAGCAAGATGGCAGAGGTGTATGAGACCTGGATTTCATCTGGTCCCAGGAATTCAGCTGGATAGGGATCAAACCATTCTGAACACCTACGAACTCAACAGGAGATCGAAGAAGAGAGTAGCAACAACTCTCTGAACAGAGAAGCGACCACGTTCTGGAAGGTAGGACGTGCGGAGAGTGAATCCGAGGCGATATTCGGGAGGATAGACGGCGGGGGAGGGGGCCTCCGTCGGCTGCTTCTGGCAAGTGATAGAGCCGCGGAGCACAAAACTGGAACTTTTAGAAGTCGGCTCCACTGAGGGACGTCGCTCCAGTGGCTAAGCTGGGGGTGGAACCCTCGCGGGATGGTGTGGTCTCAGGAACCTCGGGGTCACAGAAAGACCGGGGGTGCCTGAGTGCGGCAGAGGTCCCAGGGATGGGAGCGGGGAAGCTGGCTGCAGAGACGGAGCCGAGGCGCGGGCTCTCAGCTCCGGGTTGCCATAAACCATCATCCGTGGCACAGTCGGGCCACTGCTCCTCCAGCAGGGACCCAACAAGCGGCAGATCCGGGGAGACCCTCCTTCTTCCCCCGGAGGAGCAGTGCAGGAGTGCACCGCAGGGATCTGCTGGGTTTGGAGACTCCACACAGGGTCGGATGCAAGAGATAGAAACGCTCGCTCCCAGGTCGGGTGAGCACGGAGTGCGGCCGGAGACCAGAGAAACGGGAATAATTGACTGCTTTTCTCTGGGGGTGCACTGAGGAGTGGGGCCCCAAGTTCTCAGCTCCTCTGGGGTGGACATTGGGAGGCCGCCATTTTCACTCTCGTCCTCCAAAGCTGTACAGAAAGCTTGCAGCTTTCCGAAACAAAAGCTCCTGAGAGCAAACTAGAACTGATTACTTACTTAGCCCAACCCAGCAAGGGTGGGCCAATACTGCCTCTATCAAAGACATGTGGGAACCACAGCAACAGGCCCCTCCCCCAGAAGATCAGCAAGAACAGCCAGCCAAGACCAAGTTTACCAATCACTGAGAATGACAGAACTCCAGTGCTAGGGGAATACTGCACATAGAATTCATGGCTTTTTTACCATGATATTTTAGTCTTTCAAAGTTAATTTTTTTTAACTCTCTAGTCTTTCTTTTTTTTTTTTTTGAATTGTTCTTTTATCCTTTTTCAACCAACATCTTAATCCCTTTTTTAAAAAATATTTTTTATTTTTCATTTTTAGATTCATATTCTATCCCTTCATATGAGTTACCCTTATTTTTGGTATATACATATAAGTTGTTCTTTCTTTAAAATTTTGAGATACAGTTTCTTCTAACAGATCAAAATATACCCTAAATCTCTAGTGTATGGCTTTGTTCTAATCTCCTGCCTGATCACATTCTCTCCCTTTTTTTTAAATCCTCTTCTTTCTTTTTTCAACCAACTTCTTATCTTATCAATTTCTCTTCCAAAATATTTTACAATTTTCATCTTTATGGTCATATTCCATCGCTTCATCATATTTACCCTTATTGTGTACATGTATAAGTTTTTCTTTCCTCAAAATTTTGGGAGGCACAAAAAGACTTTAGATGACACACTGGACCAAATGCACTTCACAGATATATTCAGAACATTCCATCCCAAAGCAACAGAATACACATTCTTCTCTATTGCCCATGGAATACTCTTCAAAATAGATCACATCCTAGGTCACAAATCAGGTCTCAACTGGAGCCAAAAGATCGGGGTCATTCCCTGCATATTTTCAGACCACAGTGCTTTGAAACTAGAACTCAATCACAAGAGGAAAGTCGGAAAGAACTCAAATATATGGAGGCTAAAGAGCATCTTACAAAGAATGAATTTGTCAACCGGGAAATTAAAGAAGAATTTAAAAAATTCATGGAAACCAATGAAAATGAAAACACAACTGGTCAAAATCTTTGGGATGCAGCAAAGGCAGTCCTAAGAGGAAAATATATAGCAATACAAGCCTTCCTTAAGAAACAAAAAAGGTCTCAAATACACACCCTAACCCTACACCTAAAGGAGCTGGAGAAAGAACAGCAAATAAAGCCTAAACCCAGCAGGAGAAGAGAAATAATAAAGATCAGAGCAGAAATCAATGAAATAGAAACCAAAAGAACAGTAGAACAGATCAACAAAACTAGGAGCTGGTGCTTTGAAAGAATGAACAAGATTGATAAACCCCTGGCCAGACTTATCAAAAAGAAAAGAAAAATGATCCAAATAAATAAAATCATGAACGAAAGAGGAGAGATCACAATCAACACCAAAGAAATACGAACAATTACAAGAACATATGATGAGCAACTCTATGCCAGCAAATCAGATAACCTGGAAGAAATGGATGCATTCCTAGAGATGTATCAACTACCAAAACTGAACCAGGAAGAAATAGAAAACCTGAACAGACCTATAACTGCTAAGGAAATTGAAGCAGTCATCAAAAATCTCCCAACAAACAAAAGTCCAGGGCCAGATGGCTTCCCAGGGGAATTCTACCAAACATTTAAAGAAGAATTAATACCTAATCTTCTGAAACTGTTCCAAAAAATAGAAATGGAAGGAAAACTTCCCAACTTGTTTTATGAGGCCACCATTACCTTAATCCCCAAACCAGACAAAGACTCCATCAAAAAGGAG
Source organism: Eumetopias jubatus (assembly GCF_037043125.1). Lineage (NCBI taxonomy): Eukaryota > Metazoa > Chordata > Mammalia > Carnivora > Otariidae > Eumetopias > Eumetopias jubatus. The sequence continues at coordinate 56,252,859 of NW_028274821.1, forward strand.
AATTACAGACCAAGATCCTTGATGAACATGGATGCAAAAATTCTCACCAAAATACTAGCCAATAGGATCCAACAGTACATTAAAAGGATTATTCACCACGACCAAGTGGGATTTATCCCTGGGCTGCAAGGTTGGTTCAACATCTGCAAAGGAATCAATGTGATATAATACATGAACAAAAGAAAGAACAAAAATCATATGATCCTCTCAATAGATGCAGAAAAACATTTGACAAAGTACAGCATCCTTTTTTGATCAACATTCTTCAGAGTGCAGGGATAGAGGGTACATACCTCAATATCATAAAAGCCATCTATGAAAAAACCACAGCGAATATCACTCTCAATGGGGAAAAACTGAGAGCTTTATCCCTAAGGTCAGGAACGCAGTAGAAATGTCCACTCTCACCACTGCTATTCAACATAGTATTAGAAGTCCTAGCCACAGCAATCAGACAACAAAAAGAAATCAAAGGCATCCAAATTGGCAAAGAAGAAGTCACACTCTCACTCTTTGCAGATGATATGATACTGTATGTGGAAAACCCAAAAGACTCCACCCCAAAACTGCTAGAACTCATACAGGAATTCAGTCAAGTGGCAGGATATAAAATCAATGCACAGAAATCAGTGGCATTCCTATACACCAACAACAAGACAGAAGAGAGAGAAATTAAGGAGTTGATCCCATTTACAACTGCACCCAAAACCATAAGGTATCTAGGAATAAATCTAACCAAAGAGGCAAAGGATCTGTACTCAGAAAACTATAAAATACTCATGAAAGAAATTGAGGAAGACACAAAGAAATAGAAAAATGTTCCATGCTCATGGATTGGAAGAACAAATATTGTGAAGGTGTCAATGCTACCTAGAGCAATCTACACATTCAATGCAATCCCCATCAAAATACCACCCACTTTTTTCAAAGAAATGGAACAAATAATCCTAAAATTTGTGTGGAACCAGAAAAGACCCCGAATAGCCAGAGGAATGTTGAAAAAGAAAAGCAAAGCTGGTGGCATCACAATTCCAGACTTCAAGCTCTATTACAAAGCCATAATCATCAAGACAGTATGGTACTGGCACAAAAACAGACACAACGATCATTGGAACAGAATAGAGAGCCCAGAAATGGACCCTCAACTCTATGCTCAACTAATCTTCAACAAAGCAGGAAAGAATGTCCAATGGCAAAAAGACAGTCTCTTCAACAAATGGTGTTGGGAAAATTGGACAGCCACATGCCGAAGAATGAAACTGGACCGTTTCCTTACACCACACACAAAAATAGACTCCCAAAAGCTTTTGCACAGCAAAAGAAACAGTCCACAAAACCAAAAGACAACTGACAGAATGGGAGAAGATTTTTGCAAATAACATATCAAATAAAGGGCTAGTATCCAAAATCTATAAAGAACTTATCAAACTCAACACCCAAAGAACAAATGATCCAAACAAGAAATGGGCAGAAGACATGAACAGACATCTTTCCAAAGAAGACATCCAAATCGCCAACAGACACATGAAAAAGTCCTCAGCCTCACTCAGCATCAGGGAAATCGAAATCAAAACCTCAATGAGATATCACCTCACACCAGTCAGAATGGCTAAAATTAATAAGTCAGGAAACGACAGATGTTGGCAGGGATGCGGAGAAAGGGGAACCCTCCTCCACTGTTGTTGGGAATGTAAGCTGGTGCGGCCACTCTGGAAAGCAGTATGGAGGTTCCTCAAAAAGTTGAAAATAGAACTAGGGATCTGAAAGGGTATGAGAACCCCGATGTTTGTAGCAGCAATGTCCACAATACCCAAACTGTGGAAAGAGCCAAGATGTCCATCGACAGATGAATGGATAAAGAAGATGTGGTATATTTGTACAATAGAATATTATGCAGCCATCAAAAGGAATGAAATCTTGCCATTTGCAACAACGTAGATGGAACTGGAGAGTGTTATGCTGGGCAAAATAAGTCAATCAGAGAAAGACATGTATCATATGACCTCACTGATATGAGGAATTCTTAATCTCAGGAAACAAACTGGGGGTTGCTGGAGTGGTGGGGGGTGGGAGGGATAGGGCTGCTGGATGATATACATTGGGGAGGGTATATGCTATGGTGAGCACTGTGAATTGTGCAAGACTGCTGAATCACAGATCTGTACCACTGAAACAAATAATACATTATATGTTAAAAAAAAAAAAAGATAGCAGGAGGAGAAGAATGAAGGGGGGAAATTGGAGGGGGAGATGAACCATGAGAGACGATGAACTCTGAAAAACAAACTGAGGGTTCTAGAGGGGAGGGGGTGGGGGGATGGGTTAGCCTGGTGATGGGTATTAAAGAGGGCACGTTCTGCATTGGGTGTTATATGCAAATAATGAATCATGGAACTCTACATAAATATATATATATATGTGTATATTATATATATATAATATATATATATATAAACTTATGAACATCTGAGGACTTACAGCTCAGTTTCCAAACTTTGTTTCTAGGGAACTAGGAGAAATTCATCGATTTTGCTCAAGAAGATTAAGACCACTTATTAACATACTGAGAAAACAAAATTATGAACATAATGTGAATTCTAGCATTAGTAACCTCTCAGGATCTCATGTTTTGAAAAGCCTATAAGACACTTTTCTGTTTTCTTCTCAGACTTATTAACTTACAGCAGAGTTAAAACATGAAGATAAATGGGTGTTGGAATTGAGAAGCATCAATGCTTAGAGACTGCCAAGAAAAAACCCAATTGCTAATGTAGGGGCAAAAGAAATATTAAGAGAAAAATGTGCTGTACAAATGACTATGAAAAATGACACTAAAAATGATTGCTATTAGGAAAGAACATTGTAGTGTTTTCACTACTCTTTCCTTCTTCTTACAAATCTATGGTGGAGTTTTTTGTTGCTGTTTGGATTTTTTTTTCTTTTGCAAATATATGGTTTAATAACAAGTTTCAAATCCACTTATGGTCATTGATAGCCCCATATTTACATGTATCAGTTTCCTGGGGAGCAGTAACAAATTACTATAAACTAGGCAGCTTAAAACAACAAAAATGTATTCTCTCCCAGTTCTGTAGGCCTAAGTTCTGAAATCAAGGTGTCAGCAGGGTCATGCTCTGTCCAGAGGTCCCAGGGGAAAATCTGTTGGTACTTGCCTCTTCCAGCTTCTGGTGGCCTGAGTGTTCATTCCTTGGTTTGTGTTTGCATCCCTCCAACCTCTGTCTCTGTGAGCACATTGCCTCCTCTTCTGGGCCTGTGCCAAATCTCTCCCTGCCTCCCTCTTGTGAAAATTTATGCACCAGGCATCCAGGACCCACGTGGATAATACAGGATGACATCCTCATCTCAAGATCCTTAATTTAGTCACATTCTCAAGAAAAACGTTTTCCAAATAAGGTTTACAGGTTCCAGAATTAGGATTTGACATCTTTGGGACCACCATTCAGCCCATTACAAATAGTAATTAAATAAATTGATTTAGGATGATGCATTTGCTGGGACATATTACAAAACATAATAAAAATCCAACTTCACCCCAATGACAAGGATCTATGAGTAGCTGTTTCTTCAGAATTTCATTTACTAGTGCACACATTAAAAAATTTAGCTTTATTTATTTTGTTAGCAGAAATAAAGGAGGTATTTGCTGTAACAACTCAAAAATTAGATTTTATATTATGCTACCATTTCCTTCACATCAAATATCGACTAAGAGTCTTGTGCCTTGATTTTAATTTCCATATCACTTGTTGCTCTGGCTACTTTCTAAACTGCTGAACAACTTCAAGAAATGCAGAAAAAGCCCATCTTATTTGGGGCTACGTATGAGGCTACTCCTATTGCACAAGGAGCTCCTTATATTTTAGGAAATTGTGAGCATCTTGAATCACAAAATATTTCACCAAAATGTTGATCCTGCTCAATACATAGGAGTTTATAAATGAGGTGGAATTTACATAAAAATAAGTTTGGGAGAGAATTAAAAAGTGTTCTCCTGGAGGTGACTGGATGGCTCAGTAGGCTGGGTGTCAGACTCTTGTTTCAGCTCAGGTCATGATCTCAAGGTCATGGGATCAAGCCCCTCATACTCCTCTGAGTTCAGCTTGGAGTCTGCTTCAGATTCTCTCTCCCTCTCCCTCACACTCACTCTCTCTCTCTAATAAATAAATAAAATCTTAAAAAAAAAAAGTGTTCTCCTGATGCAAAGAAATCAGGAATTATATACACAACCTAGAACCAAGACTCAAAGAAAACATTTGCAAGCACTAAACTTTGAGAAAGCAGAGGTGTAGTATTAGAGATTCTGTTCTGATATAGATTTTTCTACATATTTTTAATAATTTTTCATGTCAATAAAATCAACACATAACATTGCAGAAAATCTGGAAAATACAAGAAATAATAAGGAGGAGAATATATTGTCTAACTGCCTGATATATCACCATATAGCAAGCCATGCTTTATACATTTTACCATTTCTATGCATGTATATAATATTTAAATGGCATTGGGATCCTGTTATACACACATTTTTCTCTAACTAGTTTACGTCATGTAACAATCCATAGTGAGAATTCCTCCATAACACCGAATTATAAAATGGTTCACAAAAAAATTTTAAGTCTCTCCCAGTTAGTATACATTTTTAAAGTTTTATTTGTTTGTTTTTGCTATTCAAAATGCACTTCAGTAATCATCTCTGTAGGTCAATCTCTGTGCTTATTATTTCCTAGATTAAAAAGTCAAATTATTAGGCCCAAAGCTAGGGATGCTTTCCTAGATTAAAAAGTCAAATTACTAGGCCCAAAGCTAGGGATGCTTTTGTATTAATTGCCAAATTACACTCTAGAAAGGTTGTACCCATTAATGTTCTCATATGCAGTCTGTGGCAACATGCATTTTACAGAGATAAAAAGAGATAACAAGATAAAACGATATTATTTTTATTTTAAATCTTTACTAATTTTAGAGGTGAAATAATAGCTCATCTTAATTTATATTTAATTACTAGTGAGGTTAAGAATTTGTTCATATATGTGTTTCTTGGCCATTGACATTTCATTTTTTTATTAATTTTATTTGTATAATTTGACATAATTCTCTTTTAAGTTGTTCAACTATTTCTTATATGGTTTATATGAACTGGATAGGAGATAATGAGTATCTTCAACTTTACTTGATAAAACCAAACTGTTTTTGTTTTCCTAAAAGTTTCATATCCTCCCCCAAATATTGTATTTTCAGACTTTTAAATTTGGTGGGTATTGTGGTATCTCATTATAATTTTGATCTGCATTTTTGTAATTGTTAATGAAGTTGACTTTGTGATATATTTATCATCTAGCTGGATTTTGTGAATCTCTTTCCATCAGATTGGCTTTTTCTCACTGTGTGTGTGTGTAAACATACATATGTATATGTTTTATATGCTACTTATTCTATAGATAATTATGTCTTTTTAAAAGATACCTGCTTATTGCTGGTATACAGAAATACAATTGATTTTTTATACTTAGTTTGTATCAATTTTGTCAAAGTCCCTTACTAAGTCAAATAAAGCATTTGATATTATTTTGTATTTTCTACATACATCCAGTGATAATTTAAATTCTTCTTTCCAATCTTTAAATCTGTAATGTATTTATCTATTCTTGCTTCCTTCCTTCTTCCTTCTTTCCTTCCTTCTTCCTTCCTTCCTTCCTTCCTTGTCACAGTACAGCACTGGTTAGAATATTCCAGTTCACTGAAGAGAAGTAACATTGATGGGAACTCTTGACTATTTTCACTCTCTACAGGAAAGTCTTAATTGTTTCATCATTAATAGTGATGTTTTCTCTAAGTTTCTTTGGGCTGCATCTTGAGTACTTTTTTTCTTATTTAAATTTTAATTCACTAATTCCCTCTTCCACTTTGCTATGATGCTTAGCCCCTGCTTTGAGTTTCTAAACTCAGATATTATGTTTTTATTTTTAAAAGCCTCATGGACTTGTTTTCACCAAAATCTTCTTGGTTACTTTTAATGGTCTCTTGTTCCTTACATATATTCTTCTTTCCTTACTTATATTATTCTTTCTGTTTTTTATTTCTTTAAATGTATTAGATATACTAATTTTATATCCTGTATGTGATAAACCTAGTAACTATAGACTCTGTGGATGAACTGGTTGTTGTTTCTAATGACTCTTATTCATAGCGTCTTATTTTCTCTCTCTCTCTTTTTTTTTACTTGAGATGTTTGATTGTGAGCTCATTTTCCTCTGGAAAACTTGTATCCATGGAAATTCTCTGAAGCTTACATTTAAGGCTTTCCTCTCCAGAGATGATAAACATCTGTCAGAAGTCTCCAGTATTAACAATTAGATTTTAATTTAAACTAAATTTTCAGACTTTCTTCAGGTCTTTGAGCTAACATAATCATCTGAATTTTGTTCCCTCTTAGGTGACAGCTGGTTTGAGATTCTGAAGAATAAAAAGAATTTTTTTCCCCTTCTTCCAGAAACAAAGTTGAGGAGGACACGTTGTTTTATGTTTCTTTGTGGGATTTCTTCCCCCTTGGGATTTCATCCTTTAGAGTCCTGACTCTATATGTATGTTATTTTATCATAATCACCACATACGACTATTAGAGTTCTCATTAACCAAAATAGGGGGTTGCCCTGAACAAAGTACATTTTTCACATTTCCCTCCAGTTAGTTAAATAAAACTATTCACATGCTGTCTCCCAAATAATACATTTCTCTATAAAAGACTGATTTTTCACAATTTTAACTATTTTTAGAATTTTAAAATGGAATATTATAGAACCTTAAGATCTTGAAAAGTTCTATAGCAAGGAAAAATAATAACACAGAGATAAATTAATATGGTTGCATGGTGATAGATATTTTAAATTAATGCATTTTAGATGGTATATCCTTATATATACATTTTCTTTTCTAATTCTCCAAGCAGAGCAGAATCATTCATGAAAGTATGGATCATCACATAATGAAGATTATAGTCATTTCTTGTATAAAAAGTTACTCAGAATCCAATCAATGATATATTAATAAATTATATAATAATTATTTGTAATTATACTTTAAAAACTTAGAAACTCAGAAAACTTGTATTCTTCCATATTAGATATTATTAGATCATATAATAACAATTCTATTTTTAACTACTGAACCTCAACTTTCCAAAATTTACAAAATACCTTTAAAAGAAATACCAACAGATGAACTGAGTTCTCAGCATTAAAAATTAGGTGGGGAGCCATTATAAATGGATGAATAAATACTCTTATGTTAAATTGCTCTAATGCTTGTCATCCGGTAGTAGACCTAGTAACATTCAACTGAAATGGGAAACATATGGTTCTTGAGATATATAGATGTATTGATATATACATCATGTATATATATGATCCCAATATATATTCTTTTAATACTCCCTATATTTCATTTTATCCCAAAGTCAGTCAGAAAAATCATCATCCTTGGATACAGATCCAATTATTTTGGTCCATCATGAAAACTGAAATACTGTCATTCTACAAACAGAAAAATACACAGATTTTTAAGGTTATATAATATGTATTTAGAGTAGTATTTCTCTTTAACTTATAATAAATGTTATTTAATAAAATGTGAGGTATCCCATAGCACATCTTTATTAACATAAATCACACTGCACAATGCTTTCTAATCCTTAATAATCATACAAGCAAGATAATCCAAATAATGGGACATAATTCAAATATGAAAAAAAACTCATCCTCTCACATAATTAATATTACTAGATGGCTTTTTCTTCAGATCTTAGTAGATATGACAATGATATGATTCATACATTCAAGAGGTTAATTAAACTAGCACATGTTCAAATCAAATTTAGGACAAAACTGATTAAAAGTGTCAATTTCCAGCAAAAATGACTGATTGGCTTAATGTACTGAGTATGCCGAAATATTCAGAAAGGCAAGTTTAAGGGAAAAGGAAGGTGAATTTGTTTCCTATTGCTGCTATAAATCATTTTTACAAATTTAGTGGCTTAAAACAACATAAAATTATCATCATACTTTTTTGGAGTTTAGAAATCTGAAATGGGTTTTATGAGGCTACAATCAATTTGTTTCATTTATCTCTGTTCTCACAGCACCTACCCCAGTTCCTAAGCGCTACAAGTTGCTGACTGAATGAATGAACAAAAGAACTGTAAACCTGGAGGATACCATAAATCACTGGAAAACCAAGGATCAGAGTATTCTGATGCCATCCCTCTTGGCTAAAAAGCAAGCTGTTCTAGAAGAAAATAGAAACCAGAGAATGAACTGTTTGAAATCAGAACTGTGAGACATGTACTGAGCAATTTCATGCACATATTCTCAGCAGCATTCCTGAGACAGTCGTAAGGTAGTTTCATCTGCAAGGATGCTAAAGATCATAAGGTCACTCATAAGATACCACTGAATATTTCTTTCATGCTAGTCAGGGTTGATGAGTGTTGGCCCTGCGTGAATCCAGCCTCTTTGCTTCAGGCACATCTTGCTCCTTCCTAGAATATCAGTATTGCCAAGGGTACACAGTACCCTCGGTGAACGGTGTAGTTTTTTCTTATATGTGCAAATACCTAAGCCTTTCTAGATATCTAGTGTTTTTGGCTAGGAAGTTTAACACCTCATTTTAAAAGCATGGCTTTCTTGCCATGATTATATTAAGGTATAAGGAAGCATTTGGAGAGATTACTAGACCAAACCACTGATGGATAATCAGTTAATATACATCAACGACCCAGGACCCTCTACAGAAGTGACACTATGGTGTCATGATTAAATCTGAATATGATTTCTGTCTGCAAATGTTTTATTGGAAATAAAGGAGTATGATTCACTATAGCGAGGCTACAAAGAAATTTTTATGGGAAGTTGAATAGTCTTGCTACAGCCTGATAATGCTAGGTTTCTTCAAGAAGAAAATACAATATTGGCACTTCAGAGGGGAGGGAAGTCTTATACCTATGCACTCGGCAGCTTAGCTGGTTTATTTTCCTAGCAGAAGTTTTTAAAATCACACTTGACTCATGTGGTCCCAAGCAGCTTAGGAGTCAATGTGAGCATTACTTCACTGAATTTTTTTCTCTTCAGGGCCAATAGGGTTAATAGACAGGGTACTAATGAAATCTCAGTGAACTCCCATTGCATGAGTCTTGGCAATAACAATAATCACCATTTTGTCTCTTCTTGGAAACACTTTCAAAGTTTTACAGTAAAAGATAGGACCCTAAAAAATAAGAGTATATCAGAACATATAAATAAATCATTTTACTAAAAAATGCTCCAAAATTTAGGATAAGCTTGGAATACACATGGATGTCAGTGTGGTATAGTGGAAAGAACATGGTCTTTTGAATCAAATGGACTTTGTCCAAACATCAGTATTATTACTAACCAGCAAGATATGCCTGAGGACGCATTCTGACTCATCCAGTTTTTAATTTTATTATTTGTAAAATGGGAATGTTCACACCCACCTTGTGAAACTGTTTTTTGAGACTTAGAAGAGATAATGTATGTTAAGTGCTACACACAGTGACTAGTCATAGTAGGTCCATATTATGTTAGTGCCCTCTTACTTGAACAGGGACAAACACACCATTCTATGGCAGTATCTTCCCTCTGACTCCCCCGCCCCCATTGTCCACTTGCTGCTCCTCATCATAAAACCTTAATACGAAGATGAGTGTTTTCTACCATGAGACAGTCATTCATTTTATCTATATCTTGTCTACTTCTCAATTAAAAATAATAATTAAAGGCTAGAACACACTGAACTGGGCAGCCCAAGAGGACAGGGGAAAGAAGTAGGAAGGAAAAGCACAGAGAGGGGTGTACCAGGTAGCCTGAAAGTTCAGAGATCTCAAGGCCAGAGCTACTCCTCAACAGAAGTCTTGCTATTCACCAGTGAGTAAATCCTACTGTTTCTACTCATGGACAAATGGAGTCTCTTCTCAAAAAATTATCCCTGAAATCTACAGCTATGGTTTATGTTTTCTCTGGGGCCAGTACACTGATTCAGTGTCCCCTTGCTTCTTCCCACCCACCAGCCCCCATTCTGAATTTCAGAAGATTGGCTGACCCATTTTTACACCAAATTGAGATAGCACTATATTTTTTAGCAGAATCTTGACCAAATCACATTTTAATTAGTTGTTTTGGGTTTTTTTTCCCAAACCACTCCTGGAAACCTTCAAACTTAACCTCTTATCCAATTTCCTTGCTGGCTACTTCATTAAGAAGGTTGAAGGAACCTAAAGTGGGTCCTTCCTACACCCTCCATATTCCTCCTTATGTGGACTGATGATCCTCTGCTCAGTTCTTTATACCTTAGGGGAAGGAGGTGACTTATTTACACTCCCTTTGAATCTTGGCTTCTCTTGTATACACTATGTGATAGCCTCATGACTAATCTCTCAGCCTCTGCTACACCAATATTTAGGACAGTCATTCTCATTAGATAAGTCAGAACATGTCACTCCTTTCTCCAAAACATTTCCATAGCTCTTTATGGCCTAAGGCCAAATGCCAGATCCTCATGATGGCATGTGGAAATCACTACACCCATTTTCCATCTGCTTTCTCCAATATCAGTATCTGCTACATGTTCTTCCCTTTCCATGTTATCCAACAATTTTCTGGATCCTAACCATTCTGTGGGCTTGTACACTTCCATACTTTTGCTCATGAGTTTTCCCTTTCCCCTTTATAGATCCTTGCCACCTTTTCTCCACCAATGACCTTTCAAGGCTGAACTCAAAATTACCTCTTTCATATGTTTTCTCTGATTTCCCAAACTGGAATTAATTCTCTTTATATTTTTTGCTGCTTCTTTCTCAATTACAAGATTTATCACATTCTGCTTTATATTTACCTGTTTGCTTCTCCCTCTCCCCCCCCGCAACTCTTTTTCCAGAAGACTATAGCTGCTTGATGTGAAAATAAGTGTTAATGATCTGCTTTCCCAGAGTACAGAGGATAATGTTCTGATTATAGCAAGTGTCAGTAAAGGCTTGGGGAATGAGTAAACACAAAAGGAGGTGTTATTTATTTATATCCCCTTGCTATAACTAACTCTCATAGCAGAGATTAAGATGGTAAAATTGCTAAAACACAAAGTGGACATTTTCTTCTTTACAATCTTACAGATAAACTTGAGGGACTTTGAGGGATGGACAACCCCCTACCAGATGTCCTCAGCCTGAAAAATTCCTAACTTGGGACTGAATTGAAGGAACTGCTCCCTAGCTCCAGGATACCAGAATTATGTTAAGAGTCATAAATCCAGTAAGGAACCAACTGCTTTCTCCTCTGAGGAAAATCCCTAGAACTCTGCAGACTTTACAGTCACTTCCAAGACTGAATGCAAGCTTCGAACTCTTAAAAACGCTAGGGCCTTTTCCCAGGCAAAACCTAAAACCAGCAGGAAACAGCAAGAAGAGTGAATGACCGCAGATGACGTTTAAATTTGTCTTATTTGACCTGAAAGGGACAGAATTTACTGTGTGAAATCAGTGACATCTGAAGATACAGTTTATCCAAAGGACCAAGTGGCTATTAGGCCCTTTGGAATCTATATTTCCAGAATAGTACCTGGTTGATTAACCCCATCACTACTACCATGTGTCACCTATGAACTTAGGCATTTCCCGAAGTGGAGGAAGGTCCCCACAGAAAGTGGGGGGTGGGACTGCCTGGCTGAATCAGCACCTATTTGGTGGGATAAATGAACAGGTCTGGACAAATGGAACCATTCTACCAGTAGATCTGCCTTAGACTACATCAAAATGAAAAATGGGGAAACAAAAGCCTCCAAGGGCAGCTGTTCCAGCCATCATTCCACCTCCCACTCGTGTCTACTCAAGGCCTACGTGTTCATTTTCAAGAATGATAAAGATATGTTTAGGGCTCCACTGCTTTCTGACTTTACCAAAAAGTTCTAACACAAAATGACAAACTGTGCTCAAGTGATTTGAACTTTTTAGGGGAAAATGACTATGTAAAGGTATTGTACCTACTAAACCAATGGTAACAGCAAACAGTCACTCCTTTGGTTGCAGACAATACTCCAACTGCCATTAATGAGTTTATCCTCCAACATACACATCAGAAGAGGTGTGTTACTTCTCCAGGGACTCCTACAATTATAAGAACTGATAGATGGTTCTGTGCTTCTGTGGCCCTTCTGTGGCTAAAATAATAGAATTGTGATTATCATTATTAAAAGTGAAGCATTTTTATTTACCCAGTGTAGGACACGTCTCTCATCTCTATCTGAGTTATGGACTGCCAAAGAGAAGTTTCCCATCCAACACATGACGGCACTGGGAATCCTTAAAACTAAAAACAGGCTGTGACTTTGTTATAAACTTGACTTATGAGCTTCTTCACACAAGGAGATGTTTATACACAAATTTTTCCACTTACCATAATTTCAAATTGCAACTAAGTAATGCTGGGATAATGCCTAATATCACTCCTCAACTATCCTCTCACTTCTTTAAGGGAGTTCTCTGTAATCCACGCTAACCTGGTTTTCCTGTTCCCCACGCATGGGTTCTCTCCAAATCTTAGTGCATTATATGTTTGAAACTTTCCATTAAAAAATTTAAATATATAAAAAGTTGGGTAAAGTTATATTATTTATAAAGTAGACTTGAGAATATAAAAGATGTCTTACAGTTCCTATGAGAGAAAACCCTTAATGTTTCTTTTTTTTTTTTTAAGATTTTATTTATTTATTTGACAGATAGACACAGCGAGAGAGGGAACACAAGCAGGGGGAGTGGGAGAGGGAGAAGCAGGCTTCCCACCGAGCAGGGAGCCCGATGTGGGACTTGATCCCAGGACCCGGGGATCATGACCTGAGCCAAAGGCAGATGCTTAATGACTGAGCCACCCAGGCGCCCCAAAACCTTTAATGTTTCTGTCATAAAATTGTATGTATGTGCCCTGCAAAAATGTTCTTTTTTGCCAAATTTTGTACTAGTTCAAACATATTAAACGGAAAATACTTCAGATTTAAGTTTGTAAAAACAAATTCTTTTCACCAAAGACTATTTGTGTTATCATAATATATGATTATGAAAGATGTTTATTTAGCCTCAATATTTCTATTTTCATAACCTTGAATTAAGTTGTGTGTCATAAAGCTTGAACCTTTTCTGTTTTTATACTGTAGTTATTGTGTCATTATAAATCTTCAGGGATTTCATTTTTACACCTACAATAAAAAGCAATGCAAATTGTAAAATGCAATATCTATCTTGGTGAGCTGAGGGAAAATAGCTAGTAATTTGCTTGGTAAGTGAAGCAAAATATTAAATGATTTATTATCAGATTTTATATTGTATTGAGAATCTGTGAAATAAATCTTACTATATTTGAATAATAACGGTGGACAAATCACTTTCTATGACTTCTCCATCATAGTAAAGAAACCATGATTATCCTTCGTTGATTCAAGGATGGTATCTATTTGTCACTTTTGACATGACAGAGCTAAGTGATGTTAGGACATAATAAGCGTCCCCTAACCATTTTGAATGTATTAGGGAGGGGAAAAAGTGGAGAAAAAAGATAGCAGTAAATAGTAAGGACAGTGAAGAGAAGTTTGAAGGACTTTAAAAAAAAAATGCAATGGAGGAGAATATATTGTGTTAAGAGTGCAAGCCAAAAGCATTTTTGTGTGGGTGACTGATAGTAATGTGAAATCCCACAGGTCTTAGATGAAGAAAACTACAAAAAGCACTCTCAAGTATGAATGAGATGTACATGCCTGGAGAAAGCAGACCTTGTTCTTAATGAAAAAATTAAATATTGTATAGAGGTCCATTTATCTCAAAATAATTTAAAAGTTTAATGTGAAACACTAAACTTGTAAATATTTTTTCAGTTAACAAAAATTATTTTTAAATACTAGAGGAAAACATTTTGGATTAGCTAAAATTTTGAAAAAAATGAAAAAAGTTTAATTTCTCTGTCAGGTAATGAATGTACTATAAAGCTATAACTGTTATAGTTTAGTCTGAGCAGAGAGTAAAAGAACTACAGTCTATCATATAGAATCTATCTGTATCTATATCTTAAATTATATAATCCCTTGTTATTAATTTTATATAGAATGGAGGTGGGAATATCATGCCAAATATTCAGAAAATAATATTATTCAATAAGTATAGTACTGGCTACCTCCATAAAAGGAAAAAAATGTTTAGATCTTCAACAAAGTTATTTGTGGGAAAATAAAGCATAAGAATAGTGGAAGACTCTACAGCTGGAGGGAAACTAAGTTCTAAGTTTAAGAACAATGGTAGAATTCTGAAAAATGGTTAATATGAATATTACACCTTTCAGCATATCAAAAACACCCCAAGAAGACTAAGGAGAAAGTGGGAAAATACCTGTAGGGTAAAAAGTGTCATTCACCTAATGTACAAAATGCTTATTGAGAACATGGCTAAAATCCCAATAGATACATTGGCAAAGTCATTGAAAATAAATGAACTACAAACACTAGAAATATTCACAGCTAAGAAACATGTTCAACTTGTAATAATAATTTTAAAAATCTAGTTAAAATAACAATGCTGTATCACATTTTAAAGAAGTTAACTTCCTATTACACCGGTGAAAAAAGATAGAAAAATCTTTATTTTTAACAAGGGCATCAAGTGATTTCTTGAAACTGGTGACCGGAAGTCAAGGAGCACATCCGCATATTTTACCTCATTTAGACATGGCTCTACTTGGCCGTCACTCTCCACATACTCTGCATCATTCGTTCACTTTATTTAGTAAATCTTACTGAGTGCTTATTATGCTCCAGTTACTATTTTACATACTGGAAGAGTAGCAAAAAAGTACAAATGGATCGCTTCACAAAAACATACTGAAAGGGAAGGAACTAAGAGATATGGGTGAGGGGGCAGTGATGGGACTGTTCATTGAGAAAATGACTTTTGAGGAAAGATTTGAAGGAGGTGAGGCACTAATCCCTGTGACGATAACTTGGGGAAGAGCCTGCCAGGTAAAGAGCAGAGAAAGAACCAAAGTGAAGCCATCATTATTTTTTCATAGAGCTTCTCAAGTGATGCTAACGTGCAGTCGGGATTAAGAGGCACTGGTGTAACATTTTCAAGAGTGGCCTTAGTATCTAGCTTAAACTGAAAATTCTTGGAAAGAGATGCAAAGAAATTTTGTCTAAATCTTTCACCAACCCAGGCAGAATCAAGGCTCACTTTATTTTTCAAATGGGCAAGTTAAACAACCAGTGTTAAGCCCTTTGACATTTCTGCCCATGTCCCATCAAAGACATTTTGAAAAGCGGCGGGGGGGAAATGAAATCAGATTTTATTTAGGATAAGGTTTAAAACACCTCAGCCAGAGCATTTACCAGGAGACAATCACAACAACATGGTCTCGGTCCTAAAATAGGAATTATTCTAAAATTTTTATTATCATATACAAATCTAATTCATATTCATATTTAGTACTAATATTTAGTACTGATATGCATACCTGTAAACAGAAAGTAAATGTGTAGACATAAAGAAAAGTGGGTCATTAATGACAATTGCCTCTTATGATACAATATAATGGGTTCTTAATGAACTAGTCTAAACAGGATATAAGTTTTTTTTATTATTATGTTAACAGGATATAAGTTTTAGAAACTTCTTCAAAGACCTAAGCTAACAGCAAAACCTAGACATTCCCCTTTCATTTATACTTCGAATTTGAACCACAGGTCAGGAGTGAAGCATGATAGATTTTAATAGAACCTTCAACTAAGGCCTGTCCTCTAGCTCTAGGCCCTGTCCTAAGCAAAGTAATGGCAACTCAGTGATTCTTTGTTAATAGCCTACTTCACTGCCTAATTAGGAAGGTCAAACATAAAAATACTATCTCCACACTCTTTCAACTGGATGTGTATTACATTAATTCCATTTAATTTATTTAAATCCATAATATATGTCAAAGATCATACAGCATTTTATGTCTATCTCACAGTTCAGCCATAAAATGCATTACTGAAAGGTCAGCCTGGTGCTAGGTTTTACTAATTTAATTATGGATTGCTTTTCCATTTACTACTGAGTGACTAGAATAATGCAACATTGGGTGATACTTTATAATAATGGAATGCATTAATACAGCCATAATTCAAATAAAATATGATTATTCTAACATTCTCATTCTGACCATTCACTTCATTTCACTGCAGAGTGATGAAAATAAAAAAATAATACCTGGCATTACTTTCATGACTCCCCAAACATCAGCAGGTACACAAAGCACAAGGATGGGGGAAACCTTTTATTACCCTGAAAATCCAGTCAGTTAAACTAACTTATTTAAATCCCAAATCACAGTTTTATTATTTTTCTGAATGATCTAACTATAATATCCACCTACCCAAAGCCCATATATAATGCAAGCTCCCCATTACAGCTGTTCTCCTTAGAAATAGGAGTATACATGAGTGAGCAAATAATGAAAATCCTTAGAGCATTTATAGCATTTTGTTATAATCAACTATATTGTTTCTATTTTTTGTGACTTCTTCCTGATTTTTTCATCTCTTTGTCATTCAAAATGTAAGACTGGATATTGATTTAGGTTTTCTCTCAGTTGTGCTTTTCTCCAGTTTAGAAAGACATTTTGGGGAAGATTCACTCTTCCTCTTTACCGTTATACTTGCTCTATCCAATTCCTCTTCTTCCATACTTTCTTGAGCGCTGTGCAATCAGTCCAATATCCGCATAATCCCCCAAAATGACTCTTCAAGGTCATTAGTAAGGTCTCCGTTCTCATCTTACCTGAAGCTCCACAGCATTTAAAAGAGTTTTCTCCTCTCCTCCCTGACGCATGTCCTTACGTGACTTGCAGGCCTCGTTGGTGCTCTGTGAAGAACTCTGATGCAGAGACAGCGCAGACCAGTCCGAACTATGGTGAGATGCCAGTGCAGGAGCACAGGCAGACCTTACACAGGCCCAGCACGCCTTGCAGGCTCCACTGCTAGATCTCGGGGTGTTTGCAAAATCTATAAACAAATGGAATGGATTTCCCTGATACTCCTAGTCATCCTTCTTAAGAGCAGCATCCCAGGGGCTCCTGGGTGGCACAGCTGGTTGAGTGTCTGACTCTTGGTTTTGGCCCAGGTCCTGATCTCTGGGTCGTGAGACCAAGACCCCTGAAGGGCTCCGTGCTCAGCGCAGAGTCGGCTTCAGATTCTCTCTCCCTCACCCTCTGGCCCTCCTGCTTATTCTTTCTCCCACTCCCTCTCTCAAATAAAGAACTAAATCTTTTAAAAAGGGGGGGCAGCATCCCATGATCAAACTGTTTATTAGCTCCTAGAAAACAAGTTTTGCCCAAAATTGTACAAACAAGATCCAGAGAAGAACTCAGAGTGAAAGGGAAAAAATAAAATAAAATAAACCAAAACAAACACAATATGAGAGGTCTTACACACCATCATGATGAGAGCATGCAATAACAGGCATGTGAATGACTTAACTCCTTGCAACTCAGATGCTCAAAGACAGGAAATAGGTCATGTTCTCTTTAGAGATACTGTGTGGGGGTGTCAAAGATAAGAACAAAAACTACCAAGGAGTAGTTTTCTGACTCTAAAGGAGTCAGAAAAGTCTTTGTGAAAGAGGTGGTACTTCATCAAGGCATCATATTCATTCATGCCTTGGAAGGTTCTCAGGTGTAGAGAAGAGGAGCTACCAGAACAAAATATTGAAGGAACAAAGAAAAAGTAAAGACAAAACCCAGAGAAACAGTACGATAGAGAAGCAACGAGAATTCTGGTTAGCCTGGGTCCTACCACACATGGAAGGAGTGATTTTTATGTAGCAGCCTCCTAACTGGTGCTGTTACTTCCACGTTCTATCATCTCTAATCCATCCTATGCACCATTGCAAGAAAAGGTATCCCAGACGCTGCCTTTACTATGTGTCCTCTCAAAACACCATACTCACTTTTCATGACTTAGGCAATGAAATGCAAATACTCTGACACAATATCCAGGACTCTCTATAACCCCATTTTTCCTTATTTGTTATCGCAGAAAATATACCCTGAACATCCACCGCAACTACATTATGGTAAGCAATGCATAAGACACAAAAGATGGATCAACCAGGGGCTTTGCTGGGAAGACACATTTTCCACTATCCCACTCACATCAGCTTGAAACTAAAGTGAAATATAAGGTAGCTTTTGACTAAATACCAATCATTGGAACCGCCAATAATTACTATAGAAATTAAGCAAATAGAAAACCAATACAGGCTCAAGGAGGAAAGTGAACTTTCCTTAAAATATCACTCAGCTTGACTTAGTCATTATAGTTAATAACAATTGTGATGGTTTCCCTGAAGCCCAGGGATGAGCTCAATGTTCCCCTTCATTTATGAGCAAGCGAATAATGTTTCTTAAAATTTGACTTGGTTTCTGCATAAAGGAGAAACTAAGATATGGGGTTCTAATTCTTAACTATAATAAATTCCTAGGAATTCAAAGAAGTCAACTAATTGTTACCTACTATTTAATTCCTGTCAGTCATCATGAAGGACAATGAATTTTGTCTACCTAACAAGGTGTATTAGGATGTTAAATCAAAAACTTATACTCAACAGCACAATTCTTTAAAAAAAAATTATTGTCGGGGAGCCTGGGTGGCTCAGTCGGTTAAGTGTCTGCCTTCAGCTCAGGTCATGGGATCGAGCCCTGCATTGGGCTTCTTGCTCAGTGGGGAGCCTGCTTCTCCCTCTACTTGTGCTCTCTCTCTCTCTCTCTCTCTGTCAAATAAATAAATAAAATCTTTAAAAAAATCATTGCCTATATTAAAGATTAGTTTTAACTACAGAAAAAAGTTTTAAAAGTATAATATTTCTCCCCATTAATCTAAGTACAAATATGCATAATAGTTTGGGAATTACCACAGGTATTTAATTCTATATGGAAAGTCTTCCATAAACATTACAAAACATGGATAATTGACTGTCACTGATGGCAAGAATCAATGTTTTTAACCGATCCAAACCCCAATTTTCTACATTGATGACCAAAGAAATACTCAGACAGGTGAAAAAAAAATCATCCATTGCTAAAAACTGGAAGATGTTACAAGTTCTATGGTCTAGCCTTTGGGAAGAGAAAATATGCCCACCAAAGAATCAAGAAGAATCCCCCGCCAAACTTAGAAACTCAAAGACATAGGAACAAAGAGCAGATCCCAAGCCTTTGGGTAATGAAAAGGCTACTGGCACCATGGCAGCTCATTACCCCCAGCTAACTCTTGGGTTTATATGCTCAATAAAAAGGGAAGAGGGTAGTGACAACAAACTCTTAATAGTGAAGCGCCAGATGGAGAGGACTGCAGCTAACTCTGGACTTTCCTAAATATACAGAAATAGAAATTTCTCAGGTAGAGTGATGCTTTCCCATGTGGTATGACTGTTCCTTCAATACTTAATACAGGCCACTACATTTTCATGCTAACAGCCTAGAGTGTATTCCCCCATTTTTCTCCAAACTTACAGGCACAGAGGCAATATTTATTTTATGAATTTTAAGTCATTACATTTAAAACCCAGTGGATCCTGATTTTTCTCAATCAAGTAGAACTTAAGAATTTAAGCTAAGGCAGATACAATCAGAATCCCACTACTGTTTTCCTCTTTTCTGATTTCCCACCAAAAGGACATACTGATATCCCAGTTTGTCATATCAAAGCTTTTTAAAAAATAAAAAATAAAAAGCCTTATTTATTCATATTAGAGAGAGAGAGAGCAAGCATGAGCGGGAGGGGAGAGGGAGAGAGAATCTCAAGCAGACTCCCTGCTGAGTGCAGAGCCCGATGCAGGGTTCAATCTCATCACCCTGAGATCACGACCTGAGCTAAAACCAAGAGTCCTACTCTTAACTGACTGTGCCACCCAGGCGCCCCTCCAAGCTTTTTTGAATAGCAAGACGATGTTAGCTCTTGTTGATTAAATCTCCACATGGGTGTGTGTGCGTGTGTGTGTGTGTGTGTGTGTGTGTGTGTGTGTATCCCAGGGCAACATTGTTTAAAGCCCTGCGATTAAAAGACCAGACTAATTGACAGTATCATTCACCTGCCAACTCTAGGTATAGACTTGTCCTTATTCATAATGTTTTTGCATGTGCTCTAGATATGTTCAAGTTCAGTGAGGATTAGGAGTAATTTTCACAAATTCCTTATGTGTCTTTATCTGGAATCCAAAGTTTCTAAAATGAATACTTATCAATTTAGATTATTTTAAAAACATATATAAATATATAAATATGAGAAGGAAGCTAGCTACAGGCAAAACTATGTTTAACCATATTCTACTATCTTGAAATTGAGAATCAAATTTGGAAGATTTGTATTACCAGACTTAACCAAGGTCATGTGGTACTGGCATATGGACAGACAAATAAATAAATGGAGCAGGCAGAGTTCAAAAGCAAGCACAAAGTTATATGAATAACTGCTTTTCAACAAAGGCAACAAAACAATTCGATGTGGAAAAAATAGTCTTTACAGAAATGGGGAAGAGCAATTGCATACCAATGTAGAAAAAATTTAATCTTAACCATGACCTCATATCATACACAATAATTATTCCAAGAAGGATCACAGATTGGAATCCAAGAGCTTAAGCTATGAGGTTTTTAGAAGAAATCATAAAAGAATATCTTTGTGACTCTGGAAAGGAAAAGATTTCCTAGGAAAAAGAAACCAAAAACTTAAAATTATAAATTTTCATTAAAATTATCCCATCAAAAAAAGTTTGTAAATGTGAAACATAAATCTGACAAGGGCCTTCTATCCAGAAGGTATAAGAAACTACTACCAATAAATAAGGTCAACAACCCCATTTTAAAAAGGGACAAAACACTAAACCAGGGGCGCCTGGGTGGCTCAGTCATTAAGTGTCTGCCTTCGGCTCAGGTCATGATCCCACGGTCCTGGATCTAGCCCCGCACTGGGCTCCCTGCTCAGTGGGAAGCCCGCTTCTCCCTCTCCCTCTGCCCCTGCTTATGTTCCCTTTCTCGCTGTGTCTCTCTGTCAAATAAATAAATAAAATCTTAAAAAAAAAAACCCACTAAACCAAGAGTTCACATGTGAACTTATCTGAATAGCCAATCAGCAAATGAAAAAGTGCTCAACATCATTCGTCATGAAGAAAATGCAAATTAAAACCATAACAAGCTGCAACTATACACCCACTAGAATGGCTAAAATTAAATATACTGACCACACTAATTATTGGTAAGAATAATAGTAGCTAGCAGAACACTAATACACTTCTGGTGGGAATGTAAAATGGGGAAAGGCCTAGCAGTTTCTTATCATGGTAAACATACTCCTACTTTGACTCAGCAATTCTACTCCTAGGCATATAAAATGAGAAATGAAAACATAAGCTCCTGAAAAGATTTATACAAAAATGTTTATGACAGATTATTCCTAATACCCGAAACTGGAAGTAACTCAAATGTCCATCAGCAGAAGAGTAAATAAGCAGATAGTGGTATATTCTTACCACGGAGCACTAGTGAGTTGTGAAAAGGAACGAATCACTAATATATACAACAACATGGATGAATCTCATAAACATTATGCTGCGTGAAAGAAGCCAGTGCAGATAAGTGGAAACTGTATGATTATATTCACCTGAAGTTCTAGAACAGGCAAAATTAATACCTGGCAGGGATGGGGGCCAATGACTGACAGGCAAGGGACATAAAGAAAGTTTCTCGATGACAGACATATTTTACATCTTGATAGGGTGTGGGTTACATTTGTGCATTTCAATGTAGTAAATTTTACCTAAAAAAAAACTATTTAAAAAAACCCAGTAAAAATGGGGAGAGAGACAAAATTAAAATGACCAAACTATTAGATAATTGTTTAAGATGGGTGATGTGTACACTATTCTGTGTGCTTTGTGTAAGTTTAAATTTTTCTAATATAAAATGTAAAGAAAAAAAAGTCTTGGCAGTTTTCTTACACAGAGAATTACATTTACAAAATGAATCCTCTGGCCTAATTATGTGCAATGCCTGGTTATAGTCACCCATTGCAAAAGAAAACTACGTTTCAAAAAATTTTAAATAATTCTCTTTTGCCAAAACTTCACATGCCATGTTTTAACTGCAGGGGAAAAAATCCATAAAATATTAACCCATAAAGAAACATTGTACATTAGACTTTACTCTGACATTGAATGTCACCTCCCACAGTGCAATGTGTACATTTCAGATACTGCTAAAAAAAAAAAACTCATTTTGTAACCTAGATTATTATATTAAAGAAAAGAAAATCACAGGTTAACAATGTTTCAAGTATTACAGATCAAAATGGGAAATCATAGAATAGGAGGGTAGCTGTATTTCTGAAAAGGATATATATGGGGATATTAACCAAATTCATTTTTCAAATTATATTGGTAATATTTTTGGCATTCATGTCTTCCAGTTTCTAAAATAAACAATAAAAAGATACTTTAATGGTGTAAATATGTAAGTCTAATTGAAAGGAATTTTTTTCATTTAAATTCAAGTTAGTTAACATATAGTATGGTATTGGTTTCAGGAGTAGAATTTGATGATTCATCACTTCCATAGAACACACAGGGCTCACCCCAACCAGTGCCCTCTTTAATGCCCATCACCCATTTAGCCCACTCCCCCACCTCCCCTCCATCAACCCTCAGTTTGTTCTCTATAGCTAAGAGTCTTTTATGGTTTGCCTCCCTCTCTGTTTTTAACTTATTTTATTTTTCTTTCTCTTCCCCTATGTTCATCTGTTTTGTTTCTTAAATTCCATGAGTGAAATCATATGGTACTTGTCTTTGACTGACTTATTTTGCTTAGCATAATACCCTCTAGTTCCATCCACATTCTTGCAAGTGGCAAGATTTCATTCTTTTTGATGGTTGAGTAATATTCCATTGTGTGTATTATGTATATATATTCCATACTATAAATTCCGTATTATAAATTCCATTTTATGTATATGTGTATATATATATATATATCTAAAATATCCTTTTTATCCATTCATCAGTCAATGGAAAATTGAAAGGAATATTTTTGTTCTTACCACATTTTTAGAGATTTTCTCTACCCCATCAGAATCAGCCAGATAGTTTTAAAGTTCCCTCAACCTAATTCTTTTTTTTCTTATCAATATTTCTCCTACACATGCTACCATACTGATTTCTAGACTCCCAGTTGCTATTTTATTATAATTTTTATTCTTTTATGTTTTATTTTTTAGCAGGCTCTGTAACCTCTTACAAGTGATTCTTTGACAGCGACTCCAAATTACATGATGCATTTCTTAATTCCAAACAGAATCTATGCATTCACTGAACAATTTGCTGTATCCACATTTAACCTGTTTTCAAACAGGTCTTAAGTTTCAATTGCATAGTCAAAAAAATTCATTTTCCCTTATTTTGTGTTAAATAAATTGTTAAAGGCAGATCATATTTACACATGAACCTCTTGACTACACTCTCTCAGCTGGTTGATAGAAATGATATACTTAACATATCCAGATGATATGTAACCAGTCACTTGGCTGTCATTCTGAACTGGCTGTTGAATTCACAGTTTATGTTGACACAATTCACTGTTGGGGCAGAGGTGACTTCCAATCAAGCCCATCTTTTACAGCCAGAGTAAGAACCACACTGTCTTTCAATACTAAAAGATGGGCAGAGAAGGATGACTAGGGTTATTTCTCCCCTTCAGGATTGAAACTTTTTTAGAGGCATCAATCACCATCCTACTTCCAAAGCAAAATCAAAACCATGATGTCAATTTGTGATAAATAAATCTTGGGCTGATGTTGTTCCATTACC
The DNA here is from genome assembly GCF_037043125.1 of Eumetopias jubatus. Lineage (NCBI taxonomy): Eukaryota > Metazoa > Chordata > Mammalia > Carnivora > Otariidae > Eumetopias > Eumetopias jubatus. The sequence continues at coordinate 56,276,809 of NW_028274821.1, forward strand.
AGTGTATAATCCCCAAATATACCCCTTTCTATGGTAAAACAGTGGCTATTCACAGTTTTCTATGTTTAACTCCTTTGTTAAGTGGCCTGCTGAGTGGTTTATGTATATAGTCACTGACAATCTCTGAATTAGAAAAGATTTAGAAGTTCTTAAGGTCCATTAGTAAGAGGACTTTCCATTTATAACTTCCCCCATTTTTTGCAACATTTACTGTTGTGAGAACAAATCTACTTTGCTGTCAATGGGCGTATTTGAAGGAATTATCAAGTAGGGCAGGGCTCACGCATTTAAATATTGACCTGGACCTAAATCACGTGGCACACATGCATGACATTTAAACAAAATCTTTGGAAGGTTCAACCAGTTGATCTAACTATGCACGGCAAATTCGTTGTTTTTTGACAGCTTCGGAAGGGCCACTCTTACTGACTGTGCACCCAGACTGTGTACTACTCAGATAGGGTCACTGTGAACATATGGTTAGATGTTTACTTCTGATAATTCGGTTACTTCTCTTGCTGTCTAAATGTTCCTGACACGGAGGCTTTAATTACTGGGATACATTTTAGTTGCTGGGATATTCATTTTATAGGCAGCACTACAGTATTTCTACTTAAGCTAGTTTTTAGCTTAAAAACTAAAGTGACAGCCTTAGTACACTAATTAATTCTATACTTCTTATTCCAGAGATTTCAAAGCTACAGGCACCATAATATAAAAATTACCCATATGTTGACTGATGATACAAATAAGGAAAATTGATTCTTTTCCTTCAGCTTTATCATTTTTCTCAATTTAATCCCTAAACACAAAAGTCAGGTTCTGGGTCAAGCTGGACCCAAAAGAGGATCCTGGACTCACCTTCTCCCACAAACACACCAGACCTACAGCTACATATGGAACAACTTCCCCTGCAAAAAAAAAAACCCTAAAAACTGCGTGATTTCTACATGTCGGAAAAAATGAGAGAAGACCCACATCAAAAGGAATAGGAGAGGCTGGGACACAATCTCTCCATAAGCCCCTCTTCCAGCACAGCTACCCACACTTGAAAGGGAACTGAAAACAGAGAGTTTCTCCTGAAGGAGCTAAGGGTTTGAACCCCACATCAAGAATTCCCAACTTTTAAGATCTGCACCTGAGACGTGAACCCCCAAAACATCTAGCTTTGAAAACCAACAGGGTCGTGGCTATCTGACAAGTACTCTTCAAGCGCTCCGGCGCTCACTCACCTCAGCAGGGCCCAGCAGGAAGTGGCTGGTCTAGGAGTGTTGACCTGAGGGGCAGTCATCTGATTGACACACTTCTGGGGGCCTGATGGGGTGTTCTCTGGGATGGAGGCTGGCAGGCACCTTCTCCACACTCTCCCTTTCTCCCTCCGCATGGCTCCGGCCATCAGACGCCATCTTTTTTTCTTCTCAACCCTAAGTACAAAAGTCAGAGAGGTATATAAAGCCTTCATTATGAGAATTAACCATCATTTCCCCCCCTCAGCTGTCTTTCTCCACCCCTAATTCTACACACCAGTGGCAATGACTTTTAAACTTGGCTACGTATAGTCCTAAAGATGCTTTTCTTCATGTTGCAAAATAAGGTGTATTTATAGCTCTTTCTTTATATTTCAAATTTAGATTTTCTCCATTTCTTTTCTGCCATTTATATGAAGATTTAGATGATTTATATAATCCTCTTATTCCTCCTATTTCTTCTTAGTATAATTAATTATTTTTGATTCCTCGACTGAGGAAGATTGTATGAGAGACAAGCTTTCTGAAACCCTTAATATATGAAGGTCTTTAATTTCATATTCACTCATGACTAATAATTTGGCTGGCATAAGTATTCTAGGTTTAAAGTTAATTTTACTTTGAACTTTAGAGAAATACCCTATCATCTACTAGTGGTACTGACTGATGGCATGCCCTAACTAGTTGTGTCTTATTGTACATATTACTTTCCCTTACGAAAAGCTTTTAGAATCCTCTCTACTTGATTTTCTGAAATTTCTCACAGATGTCTAAGGTCAGGTCTTTTTTTCACACAGAAGCCTTTCCTAATCCAAGACATGTGTTCCCCTTCAGTTCTGGAAATTTAGTTTAAAATTTCATTTTGGGAGGAATACTTTTCACTCCACTTTGTCAGCACTCTCCTGGAAATTTGATCAGTTGAAACAGAACTTCTTGGACTGATCTTCCATCTCATATATTTTCAAGGGGACTGATCTTCAACAACTGCAAGGTTTCTAAAAAAAAAAAAAATGCATGCATATTTTTAATTTCTAAGAGTTCTTTTTGCTGTTATTTCTTTTTACTATATTTTCTTGATATATGGCTAGAATATAAATGTATTCTTGAATTTTTGTAGGCTATTAATTAAAAGCATGTGGGGAGAGGAGGCGAGATTGTTTGTTTAATTTTCTTTCCTCCATATCAGTTTAACTTATTTTTTCAATACTTTCCTCAGATACCCTAATGAATTTTTACAGTCTCTCCATATTTTAAATTAAAGAAAAAAAAAGTTACTTAGAGTGTCTGTATCCACAGGCATTTGCTAACAGTAGACTCACTTGAGTGTGAGTGGCCAATAAATGGACAGCTTGCTGGGGAACCACTTCTAGGGTGAACATATATGGTTAAGTAGAAGAATGGTCAACCAAAGATGTCCACATCCTAATCTTCAGAACCTGTGAATATGTTTAGTTCCTTGGCAAAGGGGAATTAAGGTTGTAGATTGGTGTTAAGGTTGCTAATTAGCTACCATTAAGCCAAGGAGATTATCCTGGATTATTCTCATGGACCCAGAGTAATCATAAGCCTCCTTAAAAGTAGAAGAGGGTAATTGAAAGAGAAACCCAGAGGATGACAGTATGAAATGGACTCTGCCTAATATTGCTGGCTTTAAAGATGGGAGAAAAGTACCCATGAGCCAAGAAAAGTAGACAGTCTCGGTAAACTGGAAAAAATAAGGAAATGTGTTCTCTCCTAAAGCCTCCAGAAAGGAATACAGTTCTGCTGACATCTGGATGTTGGCCCCCTGAGATCCATGTTGGATGTCTAAACTACAAAACTGTAAAATAATAAATTTGTATAATTTAAAAATCACCACATTTGTGGTCATTTGACACAACAGCAACAGAAAACTCATACAGATTTTAGTTCTGAGAGTAGGGTGCTACTGTAACAATATCTAAATATATGGAAGTGGCTTTAGAATTGGGTAGTGGCAGAAGCTTGAAGAATTTTGATGAGCACGATAGAAGAAGCCTAGAGTGACTTAAGCAGACCTTTAGTAGAAATATGGATAATAATGATTCTTACTGTAAGAATATAAGGACACAGAAGGAGGTGAGGAGCATGGTAGAGAAGACATGTATCACTTTGAAGAATCCCCAAATCATAAGCACACTGCTGGTAGAAAGCATATAGACATTAAAGGTGCTGCTGGTGAGAACTTAGAAGAAAATGAGCAACACACTATTGTCAACTTTCAGCTCCTCCCCCCCCCATCCCCCGGCCCCGTGTAGAATTTCATCCTCTGGGTAGAATACAATGTATTCCTAAATTTTTGTAGGTCATTAAAAGGGAAGAAGGGGAGAAGGGGAGGAGAGGTTGTTCGATTAATTCTGCTTCCTCAAAGGCCAGTTTTTCTGTTTGTCTTGTTCTTTCCTTCCTTTGTAGACTTTCCTCAATTGTCTGGGAAAGAGAATCCTTGTAATGGAGTGGCAGACAGCTTAGCAGAACTGTGGCCTGACGTTCCGTAGAAATCAAAACTTTTAAATGAGAAATGTGGATATTTAGTGGAGGAGATTCCAAGTCAAGTGTTGAAGGTGTGAATAGTTTTGTTTTGTTTGTTTTGTTTTGTTTTGTTTTTTCTTGCTGCTCATTAGAAAATGTGAGAGGAAAGGGAGAAATTCAGGGAAGAATTATTTAAAAGGAATCAGGACTTGACACTTTGGGAACCTCAGCCTATTCAGATTGCAAGAGATGCTGAAATTACAAGACCACTCCCAGGAAATCGTGCTCTAGAGAAACAACTGAGGGTGTCACTGAGTAGTCTCACTAATAACTGAGAAAAATCAGTAGGTCAGAATATCCAGACACACCAAAGATTAAGCATGCCACTCACAGATCTCCTCAGCCAGCTGAGCAGAAGCCACATTTGAGATAGGAATATCCAGGGAGGGCACCTGGGTGGCTCAGTCGTTAGGCGTTTGCCTTCAGCTCAGGTCATGATCCCAGGGTCCTGGGATCGAGACCCATGTCGGGCTCCCTGCTCAGCGGGAAGCCTGCCTCTCCCTCTCCCACTCCCCCTGCTTATGTTCCCTCTCTCACTGTGTCTCTGTCAAATAAATAAATAAAATCTTAAAAAAAAAAAAAAGGAATATCCAGGGAGATGTATGAAGGAGGGGTCCTCTTTCTAGTGAAGTGAATTCCTAGACGTACATGACCTGAAAGGCAAGATTCTTGAAAATGTTCACCAGCAGAGCACTACTAGCTCGGACTGAAAGGGACAGAGAGAGGATAAAATAAAAGGGCTGTTTTTGTTTTTTTTTTTTAATTATCATGAATAACACAGTGCAAATTTTCCAGAAGCCTAATTCATTCAGTGACCTGTATCTTCAGATCCAGGTTCAATACTTTTGGCAGGACTGCTTCGTTAGAAGATATGGTATATTTCCACCACAAGGTACATATTACCTAACTCTCTTTTTTGTAGGTGACGCCATTAGCAATTAATGATTGTTGCCTAGATCCATTCATTCATTAGGAGTTGCAAGCAACTCAGAATACTGATTGTATCATTTCTTCATTTACTAGTTTTATTACTTATGCTGCTGAACGTATTTTTCAAAAAGGTAAAATCATGACTTTCATGCAAATTGAACATAAACACACATCTAGGATTTTACTCATTAATTAATCAGAAAAACAGTCATATATAAAAAGTGGTTCAGCCGCAGTCAGATGGGCTGGAGAGACTTCTAGAAGCAAGAGCACAACGGCTGCCCAAGGAGAACCCCAAGTCCAGTTCAAACTTGTATTGGTTGGCGATGGTTATGAAAAAACTACATTCGTGAAGCATCATCTGACTGGTGAATTTGAAAAGAAGTATGTAGCCACCTTAGTGTTGAGGTCCAACCCTTTGTGTTCCATACCCACAGAGGACCTATGAAATTCCTGGTATGGGATAGAGCTGGTCAGGAGAAATTTGGTGGGCTGAGAGATGGCTAGGACACCCAAGCCCGGTATGCCATTATAATGTTTGATGTAACATGAAGGATTACTTACAAGAATATGCTTAGCTGGCACAGAGATCTGGTACAAGTACATGAAAACATCCCCACTGTGCTGTGGGGCAACAAAGTAGACATTAAAGGTAAGGCAAAATCTATCGTCTTCCACCAAAAGAAGAACCTTCAGCACTATGACATTTCTGCCAAAAGTCACTACAACTTTGAAAAGCCCTTCCTGTGGCTTGCTAGAAAACTAATTGGAGACCCTAACTTGGAGTCTGTCATCATGCCTGCTCTTGCCCCACCAGAGGCAGCCATGGACCCAGCTTTGGTAGCACAGTGTGAGCATGTTCTAGAGGTTTCTCAGACCACTGCTCTCCCGGCTGAGCATGATGACCTGTGAGAAAGTGCAGCTGGAGCCCAGTGTCAGAAGTCTAGGGTTATAGGCAACTGTCCTGTGATGTCAGTGGTGCAGCGTGTTTGCCATTTTATTCTACAGCCGAGCAGAACATGTGCTTCATCTTTGGGATGCTGAAGAAGATGGACAGGCTTTGGAGTGAATATGGCAATTTAAAAAGTACCTTCATTTTTAAAGACCTGCATATTTAGCTGTTTTGGAATACAGTTGTTTGCTTCCTGAGCTTCAACTATAAGACTGCTATAGTCACATTAAAAAAAAAAAAAAGGAGGTTCAAAGAACATTTTGAGGTGCTAGGAACTTATTATCAATTTAATAAAGGAATGTTAGAGTCAGTTTGTTAGATTATATACCAAACTGGTTGGTGTTTTATCTTTGAGGTTATCTTTTCCACTGGGCAGGAACAATTTGCTTAACTACTAGACAAAAAAATCTACAGGATAATATGCACTTAATATGTAACTTCACTAAGTCTATAATCTGTGATCAATTGTCTTAATGCTGTCTAGCTTCACTTATCTTTTTAAAGGTAAACTTCCCCTCATCAATTCTTTGGTCACTAGGAAGTACAGTTACGGGGTAAATCCTGGATTCTTTTCCTTTATCTGCCTGTATTCAAAACAATGAGCTTCTTAAAAAATAAATCATGATGACCTCATGGATTTTAACATATCTGATGTGTTTCAACCCATTGTAATTGCGATCTGTATTATCCATGTACTTTTTAAAATAAATGGAAGCATGCTAAACATTTTTGATAGAAATTAAAAAAAAAAAAAGCTAGCAAAAGATTAATCTGAAAAGAACCAATGCAAATTGGTTGGTAAGAGGGATCTTCCAAATCTTCAGTGTGTTTGTGGAAACTATAATCCTATGGAGAAATGGATACCATGTAGAACGTAATAAACAGAGATAATATCATGAAGATGATAATCAGAAAATCACAGGTCTTCTCTCAAATTTTACAGTAAAATTAAATGCAAAGTGTTGTCCTAGAAAATTGCATCCTTAACACCTGAAACGAACAGAATGAAAACCTTCACATACGACTGTGAATACCAATTTTTTATTAGTCACTTTGGCACTTGTATGTAGATTATTAAAATTAGTATCATACAGTAAATATAAATTTCCTTTTATACATTACATGATCCCTGTTAGCTTTCTAACTCAAGTCCCTTAGGAAGAGACTTCACTAATCTAGCATTGAATTAGGTTTTGAAGCCAATCTTTTACACAGTAATAGCTCATTTGGCAAAATAATTTAATTACAGAAATGTGACACACATGAGCATGTTTGTAATGATTAATGAATCACTTCATAAAAAGTGAATTTCTAATGAGTTGAAAAATTTATGTATCAATTAAAACTCAAGAAAATAAGTTTATTGAGTATTTTTACTGAGCTAAATTAATCACTAGTTATTTTTAAATAAATATTTTTAATGACATGGAGAGTTCAGAATTTTAAAGCCATGAACAACAATCTATGGTTGCTATCCTTATCTGAAATTCTTCTCTAAATTAATTGCAATAGCTGCAAACATGTTCCCCAAACTCAGGTGGAGCTCCAAGCTGCCTTTCTTGTTCCTCATTTTTTATTTGTTTGGGATGAGCTGACAGACAGCACCCCGGCCCCCTTATGCCATTAAATCCATGAGTTTTTCCCATTGGAGTCACTGAGTTGACTTCCTTTAGCTGTTGTTTCCCTGTTGCAGAAACTTCTACTTCTTTGGGGGTAAGTTAACTTTTTTTCCTGACACTTGAATTCTTTGGGGGTAATAGTATAGATGACACCGGACAGCATGTTAAGCTGTGAAATGCACATATGTCTAAACACAAGCGGTCTTGTAAGAGGGTCACGGTGTCTCAGGTGACCGAGGACAGCTGAAATGCATCTAATTGAAATGCCATGATTATTTGCGGGACATACTTTTAATACGCCTCTTTGAGATATCTTTAATCCATGTATCAAAAACTTCTCTGTATATATAAATATACATGTATGTCTATTTAAACTGTAGTAATTTACACTGAAAGCCAGCATTAGTTTATCAGAACCTTACAGAGCTATCCATTCTTACTCTATAGATTCTTCGTTTGTATTCAGGAATAACAGTCTTTTGGAATGCTTTTCACCTTTTGCATAATTCCTTCTCACTTTCCTTTTCAGATTCCTTATTTACTGAATCTCTAAGTATCAGGCTGCTCCAGGACTTAGCCTTTGAGTCCAGCAGAAAAGAGAACAGACTCAATTCTTTACTGTCTGGACTCAATCCCTTAAGTGATCTCATCCTGCATCAAGATGCAAAACCCATCTCTACATTGATAACTGCCAATTTTGTATCTCTAGCTTAGCTCTCTCCCCTGCACTTCAAGAGAGTATACTCAAAGGCAACTCCATTATTCCAGTTTCTCAGGCCACAAATGTAGGCATCCCCTAGATGTTTTTACACCTCACCCCACATTGGGCTCAGTAGTAAACTGAATCAGCTCTGATTTCAAAATGTCCATAATTCAAACACTGAAAAGTGTTTCACTGAAAAGTGAAAACCATTTCCACCGCCATCAACCTGGACCACATCATCATCATATCTCCCTGGAATACGGAGTGGCCTCCTATCTGGTACACCAGGCAATTCCAGACAGAAAACAGATGACAAATATGAATAAGAAGGATTTAGTCAAGGAACTATCTAGAAAGGCCAAGGAGTTGTTACAGGAAATCAGGGAAGCAGCTACATGGAGAGAGGCATGGGAGGAACTGTGGCCCTGGTGGATGGACATGAACAATCAATGGGGACCAAAACAGCGGGAGAAGAGGGTAATAAAGAGAGAAAGCTTGCTCTCCTCCCACTCTCCCCCATTGAGTGACTCTCATTAATTGAACCCAATGCAAGCCAGAGTCAAAGAAGCCAATTAGTGGCTAATATAGGTCATATAGGTCAGCCCTGTGGGGCACAGGGCAGCAAGAGAAGGCTGGAGAGCGAAGTCCACCACTATTCTCCCTTCTTCCTGCCCTTGCCTTTTTTTTTTCCCCAGCATAGAGCCAGAAAAGTTTTGTAAAAACAAGACAGACCTTGTCAGACGCCTGCTCCGAGCTCTCAGTGATTTTCTGTAACACCTTAAAGTTTACAAGGCCTATATGGCCCCCCATCCAAAGCTCTTCCATTTTGATGGCCTCAGCTCTTGTTCTTTTATGTAATTTTCTTGAGCGACACGACTCTCCTTATGGTTTCTTGAACCTTCCAGGCACACACCTGCTTCAGGGCCATTACAGTTTACTGCTGTCGGCTTGAGCTCCCTTCCTCCAGTAATTCCCTGCGACTCACTTCAAGATGTACTTGGATGTCACCCTCTCTGCAACGTCGTTCCTGGCCATCTGGCTAATGTTTAGCCAGCCCTCACATCAAGCCTTGCCTCACTTTTCTCCACAGAAAGATTCTATTTTCTATCCCATTTCTACCTTCTATTATATTTTACATTAGATGGCACTTAAACATCTAATATATTTAGTTTAATGTGAGCTCCGTGAGGACAGGGGTGGTTGTTCTCAGTGTCTAGATCAGGGCTGATGCAAGTAGATGCTTAATAAATATTTATCAAATGAATAAAACCAAAAAAGGATCTCACCCTTCTTTTCCTCAGTATTTTCCTATCATATCTGAAATCCTGTGAGTGTGGCAGGGTGTTCGTTTTTAAGTGGCTTTATACCTGCACTTAAACAAACAACCCTCTACCTTGCATCTGTGATGACCTGAAAGGCAGGCAGCACATGTAATACTGCAGCCTGTTTATCCATAAGAGTCAGGTATTCAAACACACAGTAGCAGGAAGAGGAAAGCTTGCCCTCACCATACAATTTCAATGAGTAGTGGGGAGATTGGTAATATCCTCGGGAAGGAGAACAGGCCCTTAGCAATTTAAATTCTAAGCATACAGCCAATAGTAAACTGCAGGAAAGCATATCTGATGTGGGTGGTGATATAAAGGAGAATTAATGGGAAAAACTGTGTTCTCACGCTTCAAACATTATCATATGCTGTGGGGACTTACACTCTATACACTTACACTTTGCAGCAAAGTACAAAACAAGTTACAGCGACTGGCATGTCTGTCTCTATTTAGCAAACTGATTAGCCTCCCCTTTGAAAGATGATCATGGCATTGGTTTATCTTCAAAATGCTGTATTATAAATTCTGCTTAAATAAATTAAAGTTATTTCAATTTAAAAACATAAGAGAGATGATGACCTAAACATGGTATTTAGGCTAAAGCAAAATCCCTTCTGCTTTCTTTCCCCATCTGCACGATATTAAAAAACATACAAAGAGAGATTACATGTCCTCAAATAATATCAGGATAGAAGAGTAAAATATTTCAGAGTATAATATCTCATGCTGAAAATGTATCTCAGTTTGAAAATATAATTGCCTTCAAAAATAAAATGTGCTTAAATTGGATGTTGAGAGTAAATCCATGTTTTAAATATATCTGCTAATTACTACAACAAAACAAAAATCCAGGAGACTTCTGATTACAGAAAACAGGTACACGATTTAGTGCTCCCTTATCAAGTAATCAAACACAGGTTCCTAAAAGTAGTTGGGTTTATATTTATTCGTGTTTCCAATAAATCCATATTAATTCTTGACTTCCTAACTCCTCTCTTCCTCTTTGTCAGTGTAATCCACCTTTTTGATCTCTAAGTAGAACTCCTTCAGCCCTGAAAGTGGAGAAACAGAACACCCTGTACATTTCTGAATTGCCAAAAGAAAATATAAAACGCTAAATGGATCTGCTATGTGAAAGAAAACATCCAGACCTAGTCAAGATTAGACTATTTGAATATACACATTAATTAAGAAACACCAAAGTTAAAAAACGTGTCAGTCATTTCAGGGTCACACACACACACACACACACACACACACACACGAATATATTGGAGGACATAAAACTTAAGATCCTCATGAGAACCAAATAAATCACAATCTTACTATGAAGTGCATGCATGAAAATGTTTAGGTGATTAAAGCATCAAAGTTTTCTTAGCTAGAATACTTTTCAGATGTATTAACTTGAATCTGATAAGAAACAACTGAATAAAGAAAATCTATGTAGAGTCCACATGTTCATTGGCACTCAACCCAGCTTACCACCCCACTGTCCTCTCTTGCTGGGCTAGCTGTTCAGTAGTCCAAACTACCTACACCCTCTCCCCCCTCACCTCACTAACTCCCGGCACAGAAAAATCAGTATCATCTCAAAAAACTTCCCAACTTTCTTCCATTTTTGCTGCTACTTTATGTTCACCTTGCCCCTCTTTTAAGTTACTTAAATGCAGCAATTTGGGGCTAAGAATGCCTGTTTTGTGTCTCAGTTCTACCGCTTATTAGCTGCATGTCCCTGTTTCCTCATCGGGCAGATGGGAACTCTTGTCCTGTATCAATGAGAGGACACAGTACCGAGTCTGACACATAGCCAGTGCTCAAGCAATTCCAAGATGTGAACTGTGAAAGAGGAATCACATGAATCTTAGGTCTTACCCAACAACAAGCTTCACTGAATAGTAGCGAAGTAAACTCATGACAAACGCATTCATTCATCTCTGGAGAACCTCAAGCTATCCATTGCAACTTCCCAAAAGTCCCTTTTTCAACTCTGGGACATGTTTCAGTTTCACGGTAATGGTTCAACACAACCTATGTATGTCCTCAAGTCAGCTCCGAGAAAGCCATTTCATCTTGGAGTTCCTTAGGTTTTAGAGTCGGCTCGTCACTCAGGGGACTTCCAGTCTCCAACCAGCCATGAGGATATGCGAATTCCCAGTGTGTGCCTCTTCCTGCTTCCTGGCCTGTTGCTCCCAGTTCCTCCTGCTGGCACCAGTCACTTGAGGCTCTCTGCCTTCCTTTTCCTAAGTCCTCACACCCAATAGCACATGCCTAATAGCAGATATCTCTGCTTATCGCTCCTTAAGCCGAAGGAGAGAGGCTTGGAGGAGGTTTTGATCCACCTTATGTTCGACAGCAGCCAATTACCTTGTCAGTTGCCCAAGGGCACCTGGGCCGCGCTTCTGCCACTTCCACGTTTGGGGCACATTGCAATGTGTTCCCACATTTTGAACCAGCCTTCCCCCTGTTACATCTCGACAGCTGTTTCCTTCTTCAAATGACTTCACATGTGTTCTGTGTTCCAAAAATTCCTCGTAGCTTTATAACAATCAAAGGTAATCTTATTTTTTCAGTTACTGATTCATAAACACAGTTACATCTGTAGATATAGGTAGGAAAGGGAACCTACCGGACATGTATCTCTATCTATATAATTGCATTTTCTAAGGATTTTGTTAGCTGACAGGGAGATGACCCACAAAACTATTTGAATCTACTGAGCTTACCAAGATGCCACACCTATAGAAAGACCTATATTTCTATGGAAATGAAAAGTCATAAATTGAATAAAGCACTTAAATGTAACCCCATTAACAAAACAGAAAATTTTTAAAGGTGGTTCAAAACATGGATTTTATTTCAATTTCTGAAGAATGCTAAAAATAAGTAAAGCTCCTGTATCTCTAAACTACAACCATAGCTCTTTCTCCAAGCAGAACAGACTCTAAAGTACCATGATAATGCAAATAATTTTTTTAAATGTATTGTGATAGAGAAATATCAGAGAAAGCAAGACTATCATTGGAAGCCCTCTGACAGAGACAGATATTTCCAGGCATTTACATTAATCCATTCTTTACATTCAGCCATAAACTTAGGCTACATACTAATATTGGCAGCAGAGTTTGGGACAATTCTCTCCAAAATGTTCAATCCTATCAATTACTATAGGCTTTCTAGATGGACAACTGATCAACACAAATCTGAAAGTATTCCTTATTCTAAGAAGACCGTCCTAAACAAACAAAAAACAAAGACTCTACTGGTTCACCTGAAAGTCTCAATCAGTGTTTCATGGAGGGGCACCTGGATGGTGCAGTCAGTTAAACATCTGACTCGGTTTTGGCTCAGGTTATGATTTCAGGATCGTGAGATCGAACCCAACATCGTCAGTGCAGAGTCTGCTTAAGACTCTCTCTGCACCTCCCCTTTCTGCTCTCTCTCTCTCTCTCTCAAACAAATAAATCTTTAAGAAAATGTTTCGTGGAACCCATACAACTCCATAGCAAAAAACAAATATCTTTATTAAAAAATGGGCAAAGGACTTCTTTTCCAAAGAAGACATAAAAATGGCCAACAAGCACTTGAAGAGGTGTTCAACATCGCTTATCCATCAGGGAAATGCTAATCAAAACCACAATGGGATACAACCTCATCCCTGTTAGGATGACTCTTGTCAAAAAGACACAGGATAACAAATGCTGGCAAGGATGTGGAGAAAAGGAACCCTAGTGCACTGTTGGTGGGATTGTAAACTGATACAGTCAGTTTATGGAAAACATTATGTTAGTTCCTTAACAATTAAGAATAAAACTACTATATGATCCAGCAATCCCATTTTTATATATCCAAAGGAAATGAAACCAGTATCTCAAAAAGATATCCATTCTCCCAGTTCATGGCAGCATTATTTACAATAGCCAAAGGATGGAAACAACCTGAGTGTCCACTGATGGATGAATGGAACAGAAAAAAAAATTTTATATATATTTTTTTCTGGATTACATTATTATATATTGTATATATAATATATTCTATATATTATATTCTGTATATTATTCAATCTTTAAAGAGGAGGAAATTTGTCATTGTCAACAACACTGATGAACCTGGAGGGCATTACACTAAGTAAAATAAACCAGATAGAGAAAGATAGATACAGCATGGTGTCACTTCTATGTAGAATCTTAAAAAAAAAAAAGTAGAAACCACGGAAACACAATAGAAAAGTGGCTGCCAGGGGCTGGGAATTGGCAGGTATAGGGATAGAGAGAAACAGAGAGAGATTGGTACAAGGGTTCCAACTTTTAATTATAAGATGAACAAGGACTGAAGATCTAAAATATAGTTGTATATAGCTTTAATTACTATTAATTTTTAATATAAATAATTGTCTGTAAGTTAATCAAGTATAGGTTTCTAATTTCTGTCCCTCTCTCAAACAAAACATAAGATTTAGCATTCTTTATTCATTGAGCATTTTCATGCCAATATAATTTATTCTGGTCTGGATTTTTAGTTCTACTATTTTTAGGCTCCCAAGGTTATTGTAATTAATAGCTACTATAAGTAACTGACATTTTTTTAAATTAATTTTTGAGTTCACACATTTCCCATACTTTTCCTGTATCCAGTATTTCTGCTAGTGAAAAATCTTTTCTTTAAACTCTTAATCTTCAGATACCTAGAAATGTCTCTATTTTAACTTGTTTTTTTTTAAATATTTTATTTACCTATTAGAGAGAGAGAGAGCATGCACAAGTGGGGGGGGCAGAGGGATAGGGAGAAGCAGATTCCCCACTGAGGAGAGAGCCCGATGGAGGACTTCATCCAGGACCCCGGGATTATGACCTGAGCTGAAGGCAGACACTTAACCGACTGAGCCACCCAGGAGCCCTATTTTAACTTAATTCTTGAATTCAAGTTTATTTAAGTATAAAATGAGAGATTAACAATTTTTAATCATGTATATTATGGTTCCCCATTTTCTCTTCACATTTATTTTATTAAGATGTCTGCTCTAATTGTCATTTCTTTGTAGATAACTGCCTTATCTGTGTGATAACTTTAAAGTTTTCTTTTCCTTCATTCGTGATATTATTAAAGTGTCTACTTTTATGTTCCAAGCATTGTTCATATTTTTTATCTTATTCCATATAAGAAGCTTCTGTACTTTTAGAAATATTCTACAACTCCATTAAAAACTGTCTTGTTGAACATTTATATTTATTTATTCTGCCTGTAACTTAAAATGTGCTTTTTTCCCTAAGAACTTGGGTCTTTCATGAATTCTTGAAAAGTCTCTTACTCTCTTCCCTTAATGTTTTTATTTTTATCAAATTTATGCAGTCACTTAGTTTATAAGAGTCTTATGATTATACAAAGTTTCCTGTGAAAAGTAGCAGTTGCCATCACTGCCCTAGCATACCCTTCTTTTCAAAGAAAACAACATTCCCCCTCTTCTAGCAGATTATTTTAAGATTTACCTCTATATCTCTTAATATTGGTGATTTCTCCATTTTTTTAAAAATAGGCTCTGCACTCAACGTGAGACTTGAACTCAAGACCCTGAGATCAAGAGTCACAAGCTCTACTGACTCAGCCAGCCAGAAGCCCCTTGATCTCTCCAGTTTTAAGCATTACCAACACTGACTTGTCACTACAAAGGGTGAGAATTTAGCCTTCCTTCCTCCCTTTGGCTTCATCACACACATACACATACTCTTTTGTGCTGACCCCCTAGAAGTCATAACCTTATATAATCTCTCCCCCGAGTGCAGGCAGAACCTATGACTTACTTCTAACCTATAGAAGAAGCAAAGGTGAAGCATTTTTACTGATGTGATTAAGGCCCCAAATCAGTTGAATTTGAGGTTATCAAAGGGAAGAATATCCTAGGTAGGCTTGACTTAATTGGATAAAATCCCTTAAAAGAGGGGCACAGGCACTTCTGCAAGTCAGAGATGCTCTCTTACTGACTCTGAAGGAAGCAAATGAGCTCTTCTAACCACCTGAGGGAGCAGGGAAGCAGGTCTTCCCTCACATGACCATGAAGCCTACCAGCACCTTGAGGGAACTTTGTGAGACCCCAACCAAAGAATCCAGCCAGGCTCTGCTTGCACTCCTGAACCACTGAAAATGCGAGGTAATAAATGGGGATCATTTGAGGTCACTAAATTTGTGCTACTTTATTATAGCAATAGAGAATTAGTCCTCCTTCCCTTGTTAACTTCCCAAATAGAGTTTCAGTCTTATCAATTTTGAATGTTTATATGATTATGACATGCAAGTGCTTTTTATAACTTAGTGAACTATGGCTACTTTTCCTTCCTGTAGAAAAATTAATCATTGCTCCCCGCCCCACCCCCCTTTTCTTTGTTATGGTATTTTTTAGTTGTCTAATTTTCCTTTCAAGAGACTGAAATTCATCAGGTATTCTTTTTTTTTTTAAATAAAGACTTTATTTATTTTTCAGAGAGAGAGAGAGCACAAGCAGGGAGAGTGGCAGGGAGAAGAATCAAGCTCCCCACTGAGCAAGGAGCCCAATGTGGGACGTGATCCCAGGACGCTGGGATCATGACATGAGCCAAAGGCAGACACCCAACCAACTGAGCCACCCAGGCATCCTGAGATTCATCAAGTATTCTATCAGTTTCATTGGCCTGGGTCTATTCCAGAAGTTTTTGCACTTGATTCAATTATAATCAGTTCCCTCTAATCTGAACACAAGGCTGTCATGCTGTTCCTACCCTTTCTGATCATCTTGGGGAGTCCCTGACTTCTTTCCCACGTGGCAGATGTTGTTTCCTAAACCATATGTCTTCCTCTTACCCTTGTTTGGTGAATCATGTCTTCTAGAGGCCTCATGTCACCATATTACCTGTTAATTTTATTGACATTTTGGCTGGGTATATAATTGTAGTGAGAAATTTCCCTCAGAACTTTGAAACCTACATTACCTAGATACCTTCTTGTCTATGGTCATACCACCCTGAACGCACGGGATCTTATCTAAATACCTTCTGGTGTTGCTGTTAGGAAGGACAAAGTTATTCTGATTCATTTCCTCTGTATGTAGCCTACTTTCTTTCCTCCCTGGAAGTTGAGAAACTTAGTCTAAAGTGCTTAAAATTTCAAATTGCTGTGCCTTGGATAGTTTATACCAAGATGATTTGCTTTTGCAAATTACTCCATTTATAGTTGTTTCTCTTTTGTATTTTATCTATCATTGTTACATATTTGTAGCAAAGAAAGATACATCAAAGCATGAATGTACAGCACCATCCTAACTGAAATAAACTATTTTAGAATGTCAAAAACATAAGTAAAACAATAACGTTAACAGTTTTACACTTAAGGTGTTGAAATATATTCTTATTAAGAAAATTATACTGGGACAAATGAGATGTAAAAGCATTAAATACTAATAATCTGAATTTACCCAAAATATTTTCTTATTACAAGAAAAAATACCACTCTGCTTATCTCTATTGAAATTCATCCTTATTCAGATTTTCAATTTTTGAAAGTCTGAGTGAAGAAATTAGACTGTATATTTGTTAAACTTATCACCAGATAAGTTTAAAAGTATGTAATAGAATTTTGAGCTTTAAGAGTTTCAATTAAAATTAAAATGTCTCTTGGGTTCAGGGATAGAGAAAGAAAGTCTTAATCTCTATGAAAGTGCTAAGAATAAAACAATTTAGGAAAAAGCACAGAAATTTACATCAGGGTCTATATTTGTCAAAGAGAACAAACCACACAACTTTGCTAGGGGATTTTCTGAAAATAGCTCAGAATATTATGGCCTATTCTTTCATTTTGTTTCTGGGATCCTAAATACATGCTAGTGAGAGGGTAAATGCCCATTTGGTTAACATCTTAAAAACTTCTAAAAAGATAAAAAGAGATTAAAATATTAATGTTTACTATTCATCCCCCTCCAAAACAAAGAACTGAATAAGATGAAGTGCAAAGTTAAATATTTTTTTCTACCTTTTCCTCCCTGAAAGTAGAGAAACATCTCTTAGTCTTTAAGTATTTGAAATCTTAAATTGATGTGCCAAGATGATTTGCTTTTGCAAATGAGTCCATTTATAGTTGTTATCTCTTTTTTATATTTTATCTATCATTGTTATATCTTTGTAGCAAAGGAGGATGCATCAAAGCACAAACTCAGCACCATCTTGACTGAACTAAACTTCAGCTTTACTCCTAATAGATAAAGAGCAACAGTGTATATTCATTTATAATTAGATTAAGAACATCGCCAAAACAACAAAAATAGACACAAAGATCAATGGAACAGAATAGAGAGCCCAGAAATGGACCCTCAAATCTATGGTCAACTCATCTTTAACAAAGCAGGAAAAAATGTCCAATGGAAATAAGACAGTCTCTTCAACAAATGGTATTGGGAAAATTGGACAGTCACATGCAGAAGAATGAAACTGGACCATTTCCTTACAATGCACACAAAAATAGACTCAAAATGGATGAAAGACCTAAATGTGAGACAGGAATCCATCAAAATCCTAGAGGAGAACACAGGCAGCAACCTCTTCGACCTCAGCCGCAGCACCTTCTTCCTAGAAACATCGCCAAAGGCAAGGGAAACAAAGGCAAAAATGAACTATTGGGACTTCATCAAGATAAAAAGATTTTGCACAGCAAAGGAAACCGTCCACAAAACCAAAAGACAGCTGACAGAATGGGAGAAGATATTTTTTGCAAATGATATATCAGATAAAGGACTAGTATCCAAAATCTATAAAGAACTCAAACTCAACAACCAAAGAACAAATAATCCAATCAAGAAATGGGCAGAAGACATGAACAGACATTTTTCCAAAGAAGACATCCCAATGGCCAACAGACACATGAAAAAGTGTTCAAAATCATTCGGCATCAGGGAAATCCAAATCAAAACCTCAATGAGATACCACCTCACACCAGTCAGAATGGCTAAAATTAACAAGTCAGAAAACGACAGATGGTGGCAAGGATGCGGAGAAAGGGGAACCCTCCTACACTGTTGGTGGGAATGCCAGCTGGTGCAGCCACTCTGGAAAACAGTATGGAGGTTCCTCAAAAAGTTGAAAATGGAGCTACCGTATGACCGAGCAATTGTACTACTGGGTATTTACCCCAAAGATACAAATGTAGTGATCTGAAGGGGTACATGCACCCCAATGTTTATAGCAGCAATGTCCACAATAGCCAAACTATGGAGAGAGCCAAGCTGTCCATCAACAGATGAATGGATGAAGAAGATGTGATACACACACACACACACACACACACACACACACACACATACACAATGGAATATTATGCAGCCATCAGAAAAAAGGAAATCTTGCCATTTGCAACAACGTGGATAGAACCAGAGGGTATTAACGCTAAGCAAAATAAGACAATCAGAGAAAGAGAAGTATCATATGATCTCACTGATATGAGGAATTCTTAATTTCAGGAAACAAACTGAGGGTTGCTGGAGTGGTGGGGGGTGAGGGATGGGGTGGCTGGGTGACAGACACTGGGGAGGGTATGTGCTACAGTGAGTGCTGTGAATTGTGTAAGACTGATGAATCACAGACCTGTACCTCTGAAACAAATAATACATTATATGTTTAAAAAAGAAGAAGAAGAAGAAGATAGTAGGAAGGGGAAAATGAGGGGGGCGGGAATCAGAGGGGGAGACGAACCATGAGAGACTATGGACTCTGAGAAACAAACTGAGGGTTTTAGAGGGGAGGGAGGTGGGGAGATGGGTTAGCCTGGTGGGGGTGGTGGGGAAGAACATTGCCAAAATGATGTGTGAAAGCATTATAGGTCTTTTCTGTTATTAATTTACATTTGAGTATATAATATTTAATATATGTTAATATAATAATATATGACTTTATATATTATATATGCATAATATATAATATATAGGCATATGTTTATATTTAATATTAATACATATGAATTACATATCAATATAGTAATATATGTGTATGTGTGTATAGAATTTCATTTATTGTAATGTTCTCTTTAAGCTAAATGTGATTGTAATCTTCTGTTCTAGGACCAAGAACAGAATTCAGTAGTTTTGAATCTATAAAGCTTTCTAAAACATAAAGGTATTTTAAAGATGCCCCCGCAATAAAAATTGAACAGGAGCATGCAGAAGAATGAAACTGGACCACTTTCTTACACCATACACAAAAATAAACTCAAAACGGATAAAAGACCTAAATGCGAGACAGGAATCCATCAAAATCCTAGAGAACACAGGCAACATCTGACTAGACATGTCTCCAAATGCAAGAGAAACAAAAGCAAAAATGAACTATTGGGACTTCATCAAGATAAAAAGCTTCTGCACAGCAAAGGAAACAGTCAACACAACTAAAATGCAACCTACAAATGGGAGAAGATATTTGCAAATGACGTATCAGATAAAGGGCTGGCATCCAAACTCTATAAAGAACTTACAAACTCAACACTCAAAAAACAAAAAATCCAGTCAAGAAATGGGCAGAAGACATAAATAGACATTTCTCCAAAGACATACAAATAGTTAACAGACACATGAAAAAATGTTCAACATCATCAGGGAAATACAAATCAAAACTACAATGAGATACCACCTCACACTGGTCAGAATGGCTAAAATTAACAACTCAGGAAATAACAGATGTTGGCAAGGATGCAGAGAAAGGGGGATCATCTGGCACTTTTGGTGGGAATGCAAGCTGGTGCAGCCACTCCAGGAAATAGTCTGGAGATTCCTCAAAAAGTTAAAAAAAAAAAAAAAGAAAAAAGAAATACCCTACGACCCTGCAATTGCACTACTAGGTATTTATCCAAAGGATGCAAAAATGCTGAGTCAAGGAGCACCTGCATCCCAATGTTTACAGTGGCAATGCCCACAACAGCCAAACTATGGAAAGAGCCCAGATGTCCATTGACAGATGAATGGATAAAGAAGATGTGGTATGTACATACAGTGGAATACTACACAGCCAACAAAAAACTGAAATCTTGCCATTTGCAACGATGTGGATGGAACCTGAGGGTATTATGCTGAGTGAAATAAGTCAGTCAGAGAAAGACAAGTACCATACGATTTCATGCATATGTGGAATTTAAGAAACAAAATGATGAACATAGGGGAAGGGAAAGAAAAATAAAATAAGGTAAAAACAGAGAGGGAGGCAAACCAGCAGAGACTCTTAACTATAGGGAACAAACTGAGGGTTGCTGGAGGGGAAGTGGGTAGGGGTTTGGGTAATTAGGTGATAGGCATTAAGGAGGGCACGTGATATAATGAGCACTAGGGGTTATATGCAACTGATGAATCACTAAACTCTACCCTGAAACTAATAATACACTGTATGTTAACTAACTTGAATTTAAATAAAATCTTAAACACACAAAAAACTTGAATTTAAATAAAATCCTAAATAAATAAATAAATGCTCAACAATATCTCCAATCCCACATCCTCTTCTATACACCTTTGCCACCCCTCTCATTGAAAGTGCTGTTGGTGTCCCCCTCTACTTGAATCTAGGAAGGCTTGTGACTGCTTTGATCAATTGCGAGTGCAGAGGAAGTGACCGTGTGACTTCCAATATGTGTCAAACATGTGATATGGTTTTTGTTTTGTTCCCTGGAAAACTCAGGACGTGGGCTCTCTGAGCCGCCACGTAAAAACTGTAACTACCCAGGGCCACCATACTGTAAGGAAGCCAAGACACATGGGGAGGCCATGTGTAGACCTGCAGGTTGGCAGCCCTATTCTTCCAATCATCCCAAACCTGGAACTGGACATGTGAGTCAATAAGGCTTCAGGTGATTCCAGCCTCTAGCCTTTGAGACCCCAGGCATCATAGAGAAGAAACAAGATAATCCCCCTGTGCCCTATCCAAATTCCTGATTCACAGAATCTGTGAAAAATAAGTGATAGCTGTCATACATCACTTCTTTTTGCTGTAATTTGTTATGCAGAAATAGTAACCAGAATGCTCTCCCCTCAACTAACACAACACGCTGAGTTTCATTTGGTTGTTCATTTCTTTGATTGCCTTTTAGTCTTAAATATTATTTCTGCTAAAGTTAACAGATGTAACGGGGATTTACTCTTTATGTCTGTCCATAGTCTTTCCTTCCAAGTGCCATAATCCTTACACAAAGGTACATGACTGAAGGCAAATATCCTTAAAGTTTCTAAAGCAAAAATTACCTCTTCAACTTTTTATAATTCAGTCTCAAATAAGTAATTACCAAAACTCAAGTATTCCAAAGTCCTCTCTCAAAAAAAAGTTTTGCTCAGCTCACAGGACAGCCCAGAATATCACCTCCATGCCGAGGCTGCTGCTATTTGGCACAGGTTAAATTCCAAGTGAAGTTTGCTTGTTTGTATAGCACATACTTTATCGCTCAACATAAAAATGTTTCCTCAAACAACAAATTAAGTTATCTTGATTTCAAACATTCATTTTTGTGAATAGTAGTTCATAGAAGAAATTACTGATTTAGTATACCTTTTAGTTGTTTTAATCATCTCAATATTTTGGGAAACAAGCAATTTATAGATTTAAAGAAACAAAAAGTCTCATCTCAAAAAAGCTTTTTGGTTTCCGAATTCATTCAATTTTGTCTTTAAAATTAGAATCTCTCGGGTGCTTAGGTGCATCAGTTAGTTAAGCGTCTGCCTTTGGCTCAGGTCATGATCCCAGGGTCCTGGGATGGAGTCCCACATAGGGCTCCCTGCTTCTCAGGAATCCTGCTTCTCCCTCTGCCCCTTCCTCATGCACTCGCACATGTGTGTGTGTGTGCACATGCGCTCTCTCTCTCTGTCAAATAAATATATAAATAAAATAAAATCTTAAAAATAAAATAAAATTAGAATCTCTCTTCACATGATCCTGGCTATCATCACAGACTATATTTTTGCTATGATTAGTGCCAGTTACACTGAAAAGTTTTGTTTGGGGCATTATCTTTTCTTTTATGTAATAAAAAATTAGCAATCAAGGAAGGCACTAAGTAATCTGTGAAAGCATAAATAAGAAAATTAAGACAATTACTCTGTATAGTGGTTCAGTAACTTCTTTGTCTTTGCTAAACTTCACTAATCAAAAATATTTATAAGAAGGAAAGCATTTATACTTTAAGTCTGCAAAAAACACTGTAAGGAAAACTTATTATTAGTCAGTAAGACTAAGTCACCATGCCATTAAATACATTATAGGGTAAAGAAATAATCATGTGTTTCTAGTGGTGAAATGTTTACATTATTTTGGGCTTGTGATAAATATCCACAGGAATGATGAGTTTTAATAATATATGCATATAGGTAGAAAAAACTGGTTGGTGCATCTCTCTCATTTTTTTGTCCAATAAACATTTGTTTTTTAAATTAGTGAAATCATATATTAGAGCCATAGAATGCCTTTTTCCTGGATATTATATTTATGAAGAGTTTGGAGTTAACCAAGATGTATAATAATGTGATCCACCTCACAATGACACAGGTATTAAAAGTAATGATTAATAATAATAATAATGAATTACAAGTTACTTATGCTCTGGCATCTATTTTCAGGCTTTGCCCTAAACATTTAATGCTTTTTCTTATATAGACTTCACAAAATACTTATGAGGTTGTTATTATTAATCTCTATTTTACAGGCAACACATTAAGAAAATCAGTTTACTAAGTAAGTGGTGGAGACCTCAGACAAAAACCCACCTAAATATCTGACTCTGAAACCCATTTGTTCCCTTTCTATGTTAATCTGCCAACCATATTTTAGAAATATTCACATAATGTATTTCCTGATATATATAAGGAATTAGAACCCCAAACAAACCAAAATAACATATAGAAAGCAAAAACTATTAGATACAAATTTCCTAATTAAGATATAAGGCATTCTTTTTCATTAAAATGTAACTTCTTAGAGTAAAGCAAAGGAATACAAAGCATGTATACCATAACTTGGACAATTATTTAATTTTAGGGAAGATGCAATAAAACAGTGTTGTAAGATTACAAGGATATATACATATATTTCTGCACAGTTTTTTTTTTAACTAAGGAGAAGGAAAATGAAGATATGGCTATTTTCTTTTACAATTTTGACACCTAACTGCCCTAAGAAAGTATTTGCAGGACTAGTTAATATTCTTAACTGTGGATCAACAGAGCTAACAGATAATGGGTTAGGAGAGAGCTGGAGAGTAACATTATGTCCATCTGTTTAATGATCAAAGACTCAAGGACCTATTTAAATTACCTAGAAATGCAGGTGTTCATAAACAAACTTGAAATCTTTGAACAATAAGTAAAAATATCTTAATTTTGAATATATGCTTCATGAGAGCAATGGCAACATTGGTTTCTACTTGTTTTCTGTATCTAAAACATTGCTTAGTGTTTAATTGAAGCACAATGGGTATCTGTCTGATAAATCACTTAATATCAGTATATGGCCTGATAGAATTAGCTTTCAAGTTCAGCTAGAACGATATCAAGACAGGAATCATACAGGGAACATTTGTTGATTTGACCAACTTCTACCTAAAATTATTGAATAAAAACAAAAATAACATCTATAATGCAGTGAAACAAATCCACGATTAATACAGAAGACAAAGAGCAGACCAAGAAAAGATTTGTAATAAAATGTCAGTGTTTCCATTTTATTTATTTATTTTTCCATCCTTTATTCCATCAAAACCAAAATAAAGGATTTATAAAAACAGAAGGTTGATCTGAACACCTACGAACTCAACAGGAGATCGAAGAAAAGAATAGCAGCAACTCTCTGAACAGAAAAGGGACCACTTTCTGGAAGGTAGGACGTGGGGAGAAGTGAATCTGAGGCTATATTCGGGAGGATAGACAGCGGGGGAGGGGGCCTCCGTCAGCCGCTTCTGGTAAGTGAAAGAGCAGCGAGCACAAAATTGGAACTTTTAGAAGTCCGCTCCACTGAGAGACCTCGCTCCAGTGGCTAAGCGGGGGCGTGGAACCCTCGTGGGACAGTGTGGTCTCAGGAACCTCGGGGTCACAGAAAGACCGGGGGTGCCTGAGTTCAGCAGAGCTCCCAGGTATCGGAGCGGGGAAGCCAGTCACAGAGATGGAGCCGAGGGGCGGGCTCTCAGCTCGGGGTGGCCATAAACTGTGATCTGCGGCACAGTTGGGCCACTGCTCCTGCAGCAGAGACCCAGTAAGCAGCAGATCCAGGGAGACTCTCCTTCCTCACCCAGGAGAAGCGGCACTGGTGCACACCACAGGGATCTGATGCGTTTGGAGACTCCACAGAGTCGTGTGCCAGGGATAGAAACCCTCAGTCCCAGGCCCGGTGAGTGGAGTGCGGCCGGAGGCGGGGGAGACAGGAGTGACTGACTGCTTTTCTCTCGGGGCTCACTGAGGAATGGGGCCCCAAGTTCTCGGTTCCTCCCGGCAGAGATTGGGAGGCCGTCATTTCCACTCTCGTCTTCCAAAACTGTACCGAAAGCCTGCAGGGAACAAAAGCTCCCGAGAGCAAACCCGAGCAGATTACTTAGCCCGACCAGCAAGGGCGGGGCAATTCCGCCTACGGCAAAGACTTTTGGGAACCACAGCAACAGGCCCCTCCCCCAGAAGATCAGCAAGAACAGCCAGCCAAGACCAAGTTTACCAATCAATGAGAACAGCAGAATTCCAGAGCTAGGGGAATACAGCACATAGAATTCATAGCTTTTTTCCCCATGATACTTTAGTCTTTCACAGTTAATTTTTTTTATTCCTTTTTCTTTTTTTTTCGAGTTTTTCTTTTTCCTTTCTTTAAACAACATCTTATCAATCCCTTTTTAAAAAAATCTTTTTTATTTTTCATTTTTAGAGTCATATTCTATCCCTTCATAGTAGTTAACCTTATTTTTGGTGTGTGTGTGTGTGTGTATATATATATATATATATTCTTCTCTCGTTAAAATTTTGGGATACAGTTTCTTTTAACAGAACAAAATATACCCTAAATCTCTAGTATATGGCTTTGTTCTAGTCTCCTGCTGGACCACATTCTCTCCCCCCCCTTTTTTTTTAAATCCTCTTCTTTCTTTTTTCAACCAACTTGTTATCTTATCAATTCCTTTTATAAATTCTTTTATACTTTTCATCTTTCAGTCATATTCCATCCCTTCATTGTATTAACCCTTATTTTTGTACATATATAAGTTTTTCTTTAAAATTTTGGGAGGCACTTTTTAAAAACACACCAAAATGTGCCCAAAATCGAGTGTGTGGCACTGATCTATGCACCAGCCTGATCATATTTGATCATATTCTGGTTTCTCATTTGTTTGTTTGCTTATTTTTATCTTTATCTTTTTCTTTTTTCTTTTTCTTAATTCTTTCTTTTTCTTTCTTTTCGCCTGGTTTCAGGTCTTTTCTGATTTGTTTAGTGTATATTTTTCTGGGGACGTTGTTACCCTGTTAGCATTTTGTTCTCTCCTTCATCTATTCCCCTCTAGACAAAATGACAAAACAAAAAAAAAACCAACTCAAAAAAAAAAAAAAAAGAAGAGGCATTACTGACTGCCAGGGACCTAATCAATATGGACATTAGTAAGATGTCAGAACTAGAGTTCAGAATGACGATTTTAAAGATACTAGCTGGGCTTGAAAAAAGCATGGAAGATAATAGAGAAACCCTTTCTGGAGAAATAAAAGAACTAAAATCTAACGAAGTCAAAATAAAAAAGGCTATTAATGAGGTGCAATCAAAAATGGAGACTCTAACTGCTAGGAGAAACAAGGCAGAAGAGAGAATTAGTGATATAGAAGACCAAATGATGGAAAATAAAGAAGCTGAGAAAAAGAGAGAGAAACAACTACTGGATCACGAGGGCAGAAGAGATAAGTGATACCATAACACGAAACAGTATTAGAATATTAGAATAACTGGGACACCAGAAGAAGAAGAAAAGGGCAGAAGGTATATTGGAGCAAATTATAGCAGAGAACTTCCATAATTTGGGGAAGGAAACAGGCATCAAAATCCTGGAGGCACAGAGAACCCCTCTCAAAATCAATAAAAATAGGTCAACATCCTGACATCTAAAAGTAAAATTAACGAGTCTCAGAGACAAAGAGAAAATCCTGAAAGCAGCTTGGGAGAAGAGATCTGTAACCTACAATGGTAGAAACATTAGATTGGCAACAGACCTATCCACAGAGACCTGGCAGGCCAGAAAGGACTGGCATGATATATTCATAGCACTAAATGAGAAAAATATGCAGCCAAGAATACTATAACCAGCTAGGCTGTCACTGAAAATAGAAGGAGAGATAAAAAACTTCCAGGACAAACAAAAAGTAAAGGAATTTGCAAACACGAAACCGGCCCTCTAAGAAATATTGAAAGGGGTCCTCTAAGCAAGGAGAGAGACTAAAAGTAACATAGACCAGAAATGAGCACAGACAATATACAGTAACAGTCACCTTACAGGCAATACTATGGCACTAAATTCATATCTTTCAATAGTTACCCTGAACGTAAATGGGCTAAATACACCAATCAAGAGACACAGGCTATCAGACTGGATAGAAAAACAAGACCCATCAATATGCTGTCTGCAAGAAACTCATTTTAGACTCAAAGACACCCTCAGATTGAAAGTGAGGGGGTGGAAAATCATTTACCATGCTAATGGACACCAAAAGAAAGCTGGGGTGGCAATCCTCCTATCAGACAAATTAGACTTTAAACCAAAGACTGTAATAAGAGATGAGGAAGGACACTATATCCTACTTAAAGGGTCTATCCAACAAGAAGATCTAAGAATTGTAAATATCTAAGCCGCTAACATGGGAGCAGCCAATTTTATTCAGCAATTAATAACAAAAGCAAAGAAACACATTGACAACAATACAATAATAGTGGGGGACTTTAACACCCCCCTGACTGAAATGGACAGATCATCTAAGCAAAAGATCAACAAGGAAATAAAGACTTTAAATGACACAGTGGCCAAATGGACTTCACAGACATATTCAGAACAGTCCATCCCAAAGGAACAGAATACACATTCTTCTCCAGTGCCCATGGAACATTCTCCAGAACTGATCACATCCTAGGTCACAAATCAGGTCTCAACCGGTACCAAAAGATTGGGATCATTCCCTGCATATTTTCAGACCACAATGCTTTGAAACTAGAACTCAATCACAAGAGGAAAGTCGGAAAGAACTCAAATACATGGAGGCTAAAGAGGATCCTACTAAAGAATAACTGGGTCAACCAGGAAACTAAAGAAGAATTAAAAAAATTCATGGAAACCAATGAAAATGAAAACACAACTGTTCAAAATCTTTGGGATACAGCAAAGGCAGTCCTGAGAGGAAAGTATATAGCAATACAAGCCTTTCTCAAGAAACAAGAAAGGTCTCAAATACACACCCTAACCCTACACCTAAAGGAGCTGGAGAAAGAACAGCAAATAAAGCCTAAACTCAGCAGGAGAAGACAAATAATAAAGATCAGAGCAGAAATCAATGAACTAGAAACCAAAAGAACAGTAAAACAGATCAACGAAACTAGGAGCTGGTGCTTTGAAAGAATTAACAAGATGGATAAACCCCTGGCCAGACTTACCAAAAAGAAAAGAGAAAGGACCCACATCAACAAAATCATGAATGAAAGAGGAGAGATCACAACCAACACCAAAGAAATACAAACAATTATAAGAACATATTATGAGCAACTCTATGCCAGCAAATTAGATAACCTGGAAGAAATGGGGGGCATTCCTAGAGATGTATCAACTACCAAAATTGAACCAGGAAGAAATAGAAAACCTGAACAGACCTATAACCACGAAGGAAATTCAAGCAGTCATTAAAAATCTCCCAAGAAACAAAGGCCCAGGGACAGATGGCTTCCCAGGGGAATTCTATCAGACATTTCAAGAATTAATACCTATTCTCCTGAAACTGTTTCAAAAAATAGAAATGGAAGGAAAACGTCCAAACTCATTTTATGAGGTCAGCATTACCTTGATTCCCAAACTGGACAAAGACCCCATCAAAAAGGAGAATTACAGACCAATATCCTTGATGAATATGGATGCAAAAATTCTCACCAAAATACTAGCCAATAGGGTCCAACAGTACATTAAAAGGATTATTCACCACGACCAAGTGGGATTTATCCCTGGGCTGTAAGGTTGGTTCAACATCCGCAAATCAATCAACGTGATACAATACATTAACAAAAGAAAGAACAAGAATCATATGATCCTCTCAATAGATGCAGAAAAAGCATTTGACAAAGTACAGCATCCTTTCTTGATCTAAACTCTTCAGAGTATAGGGATAGAGGGTACATACCTCAATATCATAAAAGCCATCTATGAAAAACCTACAGCGAATATCATTCTCAATGGGGAAAAGCTGACAGCTTTTCCCCTAAGGTCAGGAACGCGGCAGGGATGTCCACTCTCACCACTGCTATTCAGCATAGTATTAGAAGTCTTAGCCACAGCAATCAGACAACAAAAAGAAATCAAAGGCATCCAAATCGGCAAAGAGGAAGTCAAACTCTCACTCTTTGCAGATGATATGATACTGTATGTGGAAAACCCAAAAGACTCCACCCCAAAACTGCTAGAACTCATACAAGAATTCACTAAAGTAGCAGGATATCAAATCAATGCACAGAAATCAGTGGCATTCCTATACACCAACAACAAGACAGAAGAGAGAGAAATTAAGGAGTCGATCCCATTTTCAATGGCACCCAAAACCATAAGATACCTAGGAATAAATTTAACCAAAGAGGCAAAGGATCTGTACTCAGAAAACTATAAAATACTCATGAAAGAAATTGAAGAAGACACAAAGAAATGGAAAAATGTTCCATGCTCATGGGTTGGAAGAACAAATATTGTGAAGATGTCAATGCTACCTAGAGCAATCTACACATTCAATGCAATCCCCATCAAAATACCATCCACTTTTTTCAAAGAAATGGAACAAATAATCCTAAAATTTGTATGGAACCAGAAGAGACCCCGAATAGCCAGAGGAATATTGAAAAGGAAAAGCAAAGCTGGCGGCATCACAATTCCGGACTTCCAGATCTATTATAAAGCTGTCATCATCAAGACAGTATGGTACTGGCACAAAAACAGACACATAGATCAATGGAACAGAATAGAGAGCCCAGAAATGGACCCTCAAATCTATGGTCAACTCATCTTTGACAAAGCAGGAAAGAATGTCCAATGGAAAAAAAGACAGTCTCTTCAACAAATGGTGTTGGGAAAATTGGACAGCCACATGGAGAAGAAATGAAACTGGACCATTTCCTTACACCACACACAAAAATAGACTCCAAATGGTTGAAAGACCTAAACGTGAGACAGGAGTCCATTAAATCCTAAAGGAGAACACAGGTAGCAACCTCTTCGACCTCAGCCGCAGCAACTTCTTCCTAGAAACATCGTCAAAGGCAAGGGAAGCAAGGGCAAAAATGAACTATTGGGATTTCATCAAGATAAAAAGCTTTGCACAGCAAAAGAAACAGTCCACAAAACAAAAAGACAACCGACAGAATGGGAGAAAATATTTACAAATGACATATCAGATAAAGGGCTAGTATCCAAAATCTATAAAGAACTTATCAAACTCAACACCTAAGGAACAAATGATCCAATCAAGAAATGGGCAGAAGACATGAACAGACATTTTTCCAAAGAAGACATCCAAATGGCCAACAGACACATGAAAAAGTTCTCAACATCACTCGGCATCAGGGAAATCCCAATCAAAACCTCAATGAGATACCACCTCACACCAGTCAGAATGGCTAGAATTAACAAGTCAGGAAACGACAGATGTTTGCAGGGATGTGGAGAAAGGGGAACCCTCCTACACTTTTGGTGGGAATGCAAACTGGTGCAACCCCTCTGGAAAACAGTATGGAGGTTCCTCAAACAGTTGAAAATAAAGCTACCATACGATCCAGCAACTGCACTAATGGGTATTTACCCCAAAGATACAAATGTAGGGATCCGAAGGGGTATATGCACCCCAAAGTTTGCAGCAGCAATGTTCACAATAGCCAAACTGTGGAAAGAGCCAAGATGTCCATCGACAGATATGAATGGATAAAGAAGAGTGGTATATATACACAATGGAATATTATGCAGCCATCAAAAGGAATGAGATCTTGCCATTTGCAACGACGTGGATGGAACTGGAGGGTGTTATGCTGAGTGAAATAAGTCAATCAGAAAAAGACATGTGTCATATGACCTCGCTGATATGAGGAATTTTTAACCTCAGGAAACAAACTGAGGGTTGCTGGATTGGTGGGGTTGGGAGGGATGGGGTGTCTGGGTGATAGACATTGGGGAGGGTATGTGCTATGGTGAGTGCTGTGAAATGTGCAAGACTGTTGAATCACAGATCTGCACTTCTGAAACAAATAATGCAATATATGTTAAGAAAAAAAAAAGAAGAAGAACATAGCAGCAGGGGAAGAATGAAGGGGAGTAAGTCAGAGGCAGAGATGAAGCATGAGAGACAATGGACTCTGAAAAACAAACAGGTTTCTAGAGGGGAGGGGGTTGGGGGGATGGGTTAGACTGGTGATGGGTATTAAAGAGGGCACGTTCTGCATGGAGCACTGGGTGTTATGCACAAACAATGAATCATGGAACACTACATCAAAAACTAATGATGTAATGTATGGTGATTAACATAACAATAAAAAATTTAAAAAACTAATGATGTAATATACAATGATTAACATAATATAATAAAATAAATAAATAAAATAGACGGTTGAAGGTTATCTTAATAAAATGCACAAAGGCTGAGAACATTTAATTCATATAAGAAAAAAATTTAAAAATAAAAAATGTTTAGAATTTTTGATAAGCAAATCAATTTAACTTTGGAATATTTTTACATACTTAAGTAGGCAAAGATGGAAAAAAAATACCTACTGGTAGGGTGGGAAAGAAAAAACAATGTCATATGCTGGTTTTAGGAGAATGAAATCAGGTATCTCTATGTGCAAATTTGTATATATTTTAAATACTTACATCCAAAAAGGAGGTTAAGAAATTGGGTTAAAAATTAGTGATATGATAAAAAAAAGGCCTTTTTAAAATGATAATGAGAAAAATAAAGACAAATACTTCAGAAAAAAATCTGTAATAGAAAGGAATGGCCCAGATATAAAACAAACCAAATCAAACTATAAGCCTACAGTTGACTATAAATCAAGATTCTTCTTTGGGCTGCACAGGTTTTGTAGCTTATAATTATTTTGTCTCTGAGTCCAATCATAATATGAAGCTCTAATTGTGACTGATATTTACATAATTATATTGCTGTTCATTATTTATCAAATCTTAGATTAATTCTGAAGGCAAATCCTAGGAGAATTCATTATCATAATAGAATAGCATGTAAAAGTTATAAACTCTTATAGCAAAATAATGATACAGCAGAGAGAAACTGACAGAGAAAAATGTAGGAGATTGATACAGGAATGTTTTTCCCCTCATTTTGCATAATGGGGAGTCAAGAGTTATGGCTCAAAGTTGTATGTATCAGTTGGTAATGTGTTCAACTGTAAGTTCCAGGAAAACAAAGATTAAAAGTAATGAGAATATGGGGTGCCTCCTGGCTCAATTGGAAAAGCATGTGACTCTTGATCTTGGGGTCATGAGTTCAAGCCCCACATTGGGTGTAGGGATTACTTAATTAAAAAAAAATTTTTTTTTAAGAGTAATAAAAATACATGTGAGTGTGTGTACCTCCGTTCTGAGCTGGTACACCTTGTCAGTAATTTCATGAAAAGCTAGACTCTTCCTTCCTTCCCTTCCTTCTTTCCTTCCTTTCCTTCCTCCCTCCCTCCTTCCTTCCCTTTCTTTCCTTTCTCCCCTTCCTTCCTTCCTTCCTTCCTTCCTTCCTTCCTTCCTTCCTTCCTTCCTTCCTTCCTCCCTCCCTCCTTCCTTCCCTTTCTTTCCTTTCTCCCCTTCCTTCCTTCCTTCCTTCCTTCCTTCCTTCCTTCCTTCCTTCCTTCCTTCCTTCCTTCCTTCCTTCCTGTCTCTCTCTCTCTCACATTCCAGGGCCAGAGAATGACTGCTGTGCCTCTCCACTTTATGTCATGTTCTAGACAAGATGAAGGGGGCAGAATCAAAGCTAACCGGAAAGTGGGTATTGAGTCACTTAGTAACATCCACCACAATGAAGAAAATAATTTTAGCACGTAATTTGAAGTATTCAAAGTCATACTACTAACAACACTCAGGAGCAGAAACACAGAGAATTTGAGCTAAAATATCTCATTATTTAGAGCAGGGAGTCAAAATAATTTCCTCCATTGACATATCAAGAAATACAAATAATACCCAGAAAAATTAAAAACAAAATCAAAGGCAGTTTTTTTCCCTTAGGAACAGAGATGAGATGTGGGTGAATGGGAAGGTCTTACAGGAGAGTTCTGCTTTTTTTTCCATTCACATGTTCCACAAAAATGATTGGTTGACTCTTACATCCAAGGAGTTCTTCTCATCACTGGGGATGTCCCTGCGGGTGAGACAACAGGGTCCTTCCCTTCATTTATATTCTAGGAGCAAGTAAAACAAAAAGATAGACACACAATCTCAGAAAGCAATAAGTTCTAAAAAGCTAGAAAGAGATGTAATTAGGGAGATTTACGATGGGATCAGGAAAGCTCTCTCTGAAGAGGTGACCTCTGAGTGAAAATGGGAATGAGTACCGCAGTCAGCATTGTGAAAAGAATTCAACTACAGAGAAGACTTGAAGTCTGTTGTATCTCAGAGCATGGGATAATATATTCACTGCTTTGAAAATCCAGAGAGCTGATTCCCCAACTGCTCTACCAGGCACTAATGAGGTTCTAGTTTTAACTGTTACTGATCAACCCTGTCAGAACACCACCAATCAACAATCTGTGATAGGACTAACCTTGAATCCACTGTGTTAGCACAACTTCCGAGGCCCTAAAACTGTGTCCCTTCCAATGAGATACATTTCAGGCTAGAACTGCTAGCAGAATTCAACATTTACCCAGGCATCAAGAACCTCTAGGGAAGAATGAGCAGAATAACAGACTAGAGAGAATAACTCTGGATTTAAATCCAATCTAAGAATTTTGGACTTTGGGCTTTTACTCATGCAGTCAAGACAATTTTATTTCACAGTTGGTATCTTCAGAATTATAATCTTTGACCTGAATTTGTAAGGGAGTTCTATTTTTGAACTTCAATTTCTCCTAGGGAATTTAATAAATGCAGAGGACAAATCTGGGGTGACTATATTACTGGCATTTTGTTGGTGGAAGGTATTTTTTTTAAGATTTATTTACTTATTTGAGAGAGGGGGTAGGGGCAAAAGGTGAGGGAGAGAGAATCCCAAGCAGACTCTGCAGAGAACATGGAGCTGATGCAGGGCTCCATCTCATGACCCTGAGATCATGACCTGAGCGGAAACCAACAGTCAGACACTCAACTGACTGGGACACCCAGGTGGAAGGTATTTATGTGTTTCATTACAGCACTCGTCCTCAAGGCAGAATTTCTTACATGATATATTAGATAATGTGGCTGCATATATTTTGGCTGAGATATAACTAGGGTATACGATTCCAGCCTTTAAACCACGGAGATGGTTTGATTACATACTCTTCTGAACCACTGCAGACAGTGTCCAATGCCCACAGTGCTACCAGGAGGAATGATCCAAGGGAGCAGACGTTAGCACTGAGGAAGTGAACTCATAAAGTTGAGAAGAGGGCTGTCAAGGATTGAGGACTGCCTGCCTCTGAGAGGGACACAGACTTGTGGTGACACTCCTGGTCTCTCCTGTCCCTTTCCTCTCGCTGCCATGACTGGGAAGTAAGGAAAGAATAAACTAGGTATACTTGCCTCTGCATTTCTCTTTTCCTTCCTAAGACTTTCTTGCCAACAGAGAGGGTTTCTGTTCTACAGTGCTGCCTATGGCTATGCCTAATTCTGGGGGTATGAATATTAAGATTGGAGGTCCCATAGGATCTAAATCCACCAGACAACTTCTACCTTGTCAGTTTTCTTGGAACCTGTCTCTCTGACCTTCCTTCCAAACACATCCCTGGTGATTTTGTGTTATGATTTTTGTCTTAATCTGTAGCATCCAGTATTTAATAACTACATTTATTGTAATGCCAGGCAGTATACAGTACCACATGTTGTTTAGGGCTCAAAGATTTACACAACTTTCCCAAACTCACAAAGTGGTCGAGCATGGATTTAAATCTAGGTCTGTCACATTCAGCACTAACACATAAAGACCTGGTTCTCCTGCATAGTCTGGTGGCCACTCCTTCCCACACAAGAGACGTTTTATCCAGAATTCTCTTCTGCAATAATCTACCACTGTCAGAAGAAAGCCTAATCTCCCATTTTAAATAGGGAGTAGAATTCTCCTTAAGTGACTACTGAATAAAATAACAGACCTATAGGAAAACTAGGGCATGTTTTCCTTGGGGATTCACAAGGCACTTCATAGGGTTCCTAGGGTCAAATTCTGTGGTCATATCCTATAATATCACATTGGTTCAGGAGAACCTTTTTCTAGATGAACTGATGCTTGAATATCTTCCCTGAAATTTTGGGTTCCACACACAAATTGATTCCTCTGTACCCTCTGAGGAGGATAAATATATTCAGCTCCAGTGTGACCCTTAGTCACTTTCATCAGGACATTCTGAGTCCTCTGCTGTTATTTCCAAAATCCATACTTCAAACATATTGTAATCTTAATTCCAAAAAAAAAAAATCCATATGTAATGGTGCCATTTTCCATAGTGCTTAAGAATTAAGCATAAACTTCTGTGGAAATTTAATTTTAGTTAAATCTTATGACTCTATTTCATATACCTCCTATGCAGAAATCAGAAAGTAGGTGCTTCAGAAAATATATATGGAAATAAATGAGATGAGATACATCTTTGACTCTTCAAGGAGTTCATTGTCCACAAGGAGTTAAGGCAAGTCGAAATGTAATATAAGTGGCATAATAATAATAATTTCCAAAGTATCATGTAGGGTGCCTGGGTGGCTCAGTTGGTTGGGCGACTGCCTTCGGCTCAGGTCATGATCCTGGAGTCCCAGGATTGAGTACCGCATCAGGCTCCCTGCTCAGCAGGGAGTCTGCTTCTCCCTCTGACCTTCTTCCCTCTCATGCTCTGTCTCTACCATTCTCTCTCTCTCTCTCAATAAATAAATAAAAATCTTTATAAAAAAATAAAAATAAAAAAATATCATGTAAAAGATACAAGTCAAATGCTATAAAAATCAAAGGAACAGAATTCATATACTATGTAGGAATTAGGAAAGAATTTGTGATTAGTTTTATTCGATAAATAAGATTTCAATAAGCAATGGCAGAAGGAAGAAACTAGGTGAGAAAAACCACAAAGAAAAAAGTACAAGAAAGGAAAAGTAAGAGATGTGTTCATAAACATTTTTGAATTTAATATGGTTGAAATGCATGTGTGTGTGTGTGTGTGTGTGTGTGCGTGTGCATGTAAGAGTAATGCAAAATAAATTTGGAACAATATGTTTGGGCTTATTATGAAGAGTTTAAACACCAAACTGAGGCACTGCTAATTAATTCATTAATGGGAAGCCTGTGAAAAAAAATTATACGGGGAAACAAATGATTATTCTGGCTGTAGTTTAGGGAGAGATCACCACACACTGAAAAGATTACATTTTCCAGCTTCTTTAGCAGCCTGGCTACGTTCCTAAGTCTGGACAAGGAAATTTAAGTGGAAGTGTTGTGAATATTTTCCAGATATCCCCCTACAAGGAGAAAGAAATCCTGCTTCCTCCTCCTTCCTCCTTCCTGTTGCTGGGAATCCTGATACAGTGACACTCAAGCAGCCATCGAGGACTATGAAGTGACCTTGAGAACAAAAGTCATATGAATTGGGTAATAAAATAGAAAGATCTTAGTTTTCTGATACTGTGGATCTTGTACAACCTGATCTTGACTTCCTACTTTTGGAATATTCTTTTCTTTCTTCTTTCTTTCTTACTTTTGTCCTTTCTTTTGAGAGAGAGCTCAAACAGGGGGAGGAGCAGACAGAGAGAGAAAGAGAGAATCTCAAGCAGACTCCCCACTAAGTACAGAGCCCAAAAGGGGGCTCCATCTCACCACCCTGAGATCATGACCTGAGCCGAAATAAAGAGTTGGAGGCTTAACCAAATGAGCCACCCAGGCACCCCTACTTGTGGAATATTCTTCTAGAGAAATCTATTTCTACTTTGTTTACACCATTGTTTGGGGGTCCTTGTTATTGACACCTCAACCAAATCTAAGCTAACCAGGTGGGTACTCAGGAAGGTCGAGGGGTCAGAATATAGACCTTTTACCTTCCATCCCCAGTGTAGAAAACTTAAGCAGAAGAGAATTCTGCTTTAGAAATGTCAGAGGCAAGCAGAAGGAAAACTACCTAAACTGTCAATCAAAAAGAGCATGACTAGGGACCAGAAATATTGAAAAAAAAAATCATAGAATTTATTCTTTTAGGTCAAAATCTATTAAATTTATTTCCACTGTTGAATTTGATTAAATCTGTCCATGGCTAATTTCACCCCCATCTATTTTGTTAACTTTGTGCCACTGTTTATGGTGAAATATGAAAACTACAAAAAACAGCTATCCTAAAGGGTGAAATTTTATTAACAGAAAGAGTATTTCAACAGCATCTCAGCTGTGTTCACTGTTTTCATCTGCATATGTTATAGTTGTTAGCTTATTAGCTTGAGAAAAACACATAGAAAGGAATGGAAAGAGAAGACTATGCAAGCCAATGAAATTTGTGCGCCAACTCCACATTCACTCCCATGTCCAAGATGCACAAAACACTGGCCCTTTCTCTTGTCCTACCAAAGCTTTGGGAATTTATTCCAAGTCCTTCATTCCACCACGCAGAGTACATTCCTGGGATGGAGGCTTAGAGGCACAACATTAATGCAAGAGCAGAGGCAAATAAACATCACAGCCTCCACACAAATAGCCACTGTTCTTCCTGTGAGTGGAGTATGAACTGTAACACTTTAAGAGTAACATATTTTGCTATCTGTGACTTAAACAGTTAGTGTGTCATTCACAATGAAAGGTCAGTGAACTACATGTATCATTTGTAAAAATGCTCACCTTCTCTAAGTTCATATATAAATATTTCCTTAGCACTTCCTCACCTTGCTCTCTTTGATGCATTTGCCAGCTTTATCTCGTGTTCCATCCCTTGGTTCTTTCTTACCTTCTATGGGATGATATTTCTCTGCTTCTCTGTTTCTCTTTCTGACAGTGCAACTACTGCTCTGTTTCCTGGAGTTGTCTTCCTCCTCCCATCTTCTAACTGGAGAGTGTTATTTTATTCCCCTCCTGCTTCAGGGTTATACCCTGGACACACCCATCCTCCCTACCTAAACTCACTGTTGTAGAAAAACTTGTTGAATTTCATGGTTTCAGCACTAACAGCCATGTTAGTGGCAATGACTCTAACACCTACAACCACGATGCTTGCCTTTCCATCTGCCTGTGTAGAGTGCCTCATGGAACTCGCCAGAACTGACTCCTCAACATGAACACAGCTTCTCAAATGTGTACAACCCTTGTGCCCATTATTTCAGGTAATGGCAATAAACTCTCTTCATCATTCAGGCTCAAGATACTGCTGTCCAACAATCTTCAATAGCTTCCCATTGAAAACAAATAAAAAAGGCTTTTGACATTATTTAAGGCCTTCAAATCTGTCCTAAACATTGCCATATTATTTATGCCATTGAAGATTCCACGCATTACATATCACCCTTTGTTTGGGTTCACTATTCTTCTACCTCAAGGACTCTCTTCCTCATCTCCACTTGCCAAAATATTAATTAGTACTCAGGTGTTACATCAAATGCCCCCTTCAGCGAAGTTACATAACAGAAATAGAACTCTACCCGTTCTTCTTTTGTGGCATCTAATCATTTTTATCTTAATTATATCTTGAGTATATGTCTTCTCTTTTTACTACATGACTGGTCAATAAGCTTTATAAGCCTGGATTTATGTCTTATTCATGTTTGATTCCTCTTTTTTGTAGCTCCTATTAAGGAGCCATATATCTACCAATCAGTCAATCTGTACTGAATGAATAAGAAGAGTGAATTAAACAACTTAGAAGAAAATCAGCATGAAATACCCCAACGAGAGTGTCTAAAAATGTTCTGCCTCATCCAAAATATGTCAGACAAAACATAACTGGAAATCACGGGACTTGGGCATCATAATGTAGATGGGTATTTACTACACTATGAATCATATTGAAAAATTATTCCTGAAATATTTCCTAGAAACTAAATATTTCTCACTAATGCTGTTTTTCTATATGTTTATGTCTAAATAGTTACAAGAAAATCTAAATGTTTTTAAGATTCATACCATCATAAAAGCAAAAGATAGCATCCAATTAGGATCACAGCATGAAGTAAGACCATCTCATAGTTTAATGTAATTAGTTACTATATCAGCCCATGATGTCATAAAACATGGCTGTCTTGTACACGATCGCCTATCCTGGTACCCAGTACAGTTTCTCACACATAGTAAATAATAAATACACATACCTCACTTAATATTATTTTAACTAAAAAGTAAAATGACCTCTCTGATTCTCTACCCCTGTTGCCTATTATATGTTAACCACCATTATAACAATTTTATGCAAATAATTTATTATACATTTTATGCTTATATACCTCAAATCTATTTGCTTACTCTTTCTCTCTTTCTCTTTTTTTTTTTAAAGATTTTATGTATTCATTCGAGAGAGAGAGAATGAGAGACAGAGAGCATGGGGGGGGAGGGTCAGAGGGAGAAGCAGACTCCCCGCCAAGCAGGGAGCCCGATGCGGGACTCAATCTCGGGACTCCAGGATCATGACCTGTGCCGAAGGCAGTCCCTTAACTGAGCCACCCAGGCGCCCTCTTTCTCTTTCATCCCATAGTTATGTTTTAGATATATGAATTCATTCATGTAGGAAATAAATGTTTGTTGATTGGATGGAGTTAAATAAATTTGAGTCTAACTTTCCTTTTCAATTAGACTGATAGATCTGAGATGGATTTTAACATTCTGATGTTTGCTTTTTCTGAAAGACTTTGATTTCAAGTATTTGAATTAAGTTTCCTTTGGGAAAACATACACAATTCATTACATAAGCATGTAAAATGTAACAGACTTTCAAAGTATCTGTTCTCCAGTTGTAGATATAAGCTGTGTGTCTATGAGCATCATTCGGGAATGAATATGACAAAGCTTTTAATACTTCATTTCTTCTCATCTTCCTTCCATCCTCCCAACTCTAAACAATTTTATTTATACAAGCTATGTGGACTTCTCCAAGAAGAAATATAGATTTTGAAATGTCAACTGCCCTAGCAGAAACATGGTTGTTCTCTCATTTCTTCTTTGACACTGCTAGTTCCCCACCATATATTTTCAAAGGGTTTGACAGTGCTATTCCTTCTAGCTGATATGTAGTGCTGCAGTTCATATTCC
The DNA here is from genome assembly GCF_037043125.1 of Eumetopias jubatus. NCBI lineage: Eukaryota > Metazoa > Chordata > Mammalia > Carnivora > Otariidae > Eumetopias > Eumetopias jubatus. The sequence continues at coordinate 56,316,757 of NW_028274821.1, forward strand.
TTTTGCTTCAAAATAGCCAAGAATCCAGGGACAGGCAATGGTTCATACATAGTAACTCCCTCCAGCAAACCAATTTAATGGTTTTGAAATATCTTATAAATATACTTCCACTTATAATTTCCAACTGGGATAATAATTTGAAATAACAGAATAAACTAAGAAAGTTGGTCATCCATTAGCTTTTATATGACCTTCCTGTAGCAGGTATAAAATGGGGAAATGATAAATCCTTGTGATGATCAATTTTATATGTCAACTTCGCTGGGCCATAGGGTGCCCAGATATTTATTCAAACATTATTCTGGGTGTGTCTGTTAGGGTGTTTTATGAGATTAGCACTTGAATCAGTAGACTGAATAAAGCAGATTGTCTTCCTAATGTGGGTGGCCTTCATCCAATCAGTTGAAGGCTTGAATAGAAGAAAAAAGCTGACTCTCCTGCAAGTAAGAGGGAACTCCTCTTGTCTGACTGCCTGTCTGGGATACTGGTCTTTTCTTGCCTTTAGACTTGAACTGAAACATTGGTTCTTGTATCTCAAGCTTGCTGACTTTTGGACTGAAACTTGCACCATCAGCTTTCCTAGTTCTCAGCCTTTGGACTTGGACTGAAACCACACAACTAGTTCTCCTGGGCCTCCAGCTTGCCAATTGGAGATCTGGGGACTTCTCAGCCCCCATAACTGCATGAGCCAATTACTTATAAGTCTCTCTCTTGCTCCTCTCCCTTTCTCTCTCTGTCCATCTCTCCCTCCTTCCCTCCGGCTCTCATACATGCTGTTATTTCTGTTTCTCTGAAGAACTCTGACTAATAGAGTCCTAAAGACAGTACATTTTTATCCTAAGGGCAAGTTCTAGTCTCATTTGCTGAAGGTGTGAGGTGAGAATAAAAATGGGTCACATTTGGTAGAAGAAAGGAGCTTTTGAGCAATACTGGAAGGTATGCCAGGTGTCAATTATCCCAAAAGATATTCTCATTTTATACTCCAGGGAGATCAATGATATTCCTCCTAGAGACACCTTTTCTTTTTGTCTAAGAGCATTCAGTGAGTATTTCCATACACTTCAGAAGGACGTCAAGTGTTGACACCTCTAATAGTTCTGGCAAGGAGTAAGTTTTGAGCAACCACCATTAGGAGCAAAACTCCAGGAACAATACAATTTATATGGTAAGTCAATGAAGTATGTCTCTTTTTCTTCTTCAGCTGTTTCTGTTTCAAATTTTAAGGACCTTAAACATACAAAAATCTATGTTTAGGTTTAAGGACTCTAAATATATGAAATATACTCTGAAATTCAACAATTAAAATAGTAGAATGTAGTCTTTGGTTAAGAATCAAAAATGTCAGACCATGCATGACTTAGGTAGACCTGAAGCAGATCATAGTATATATGGATATTTGATGATATGAAAATTAATAATCTTGGAAAATGCTATGGATTATTCAATTAAGTATTTTGTGAGCCAAATTTCAAGTTAAATAACAGAATGCACTAAGTTTTTAATCACATTATAAGTGTCTATGTGAGTAGATGTGTGTGCGTGTGTGTGTGTGTGTGTGTGTGTGTGTAGTGTAGAATAAAAGGCAATATTTAACTGATCCTGAGACATCATTGAGTCTTCTAAGATTGAGAAAGCAATCATAGCAAAGGTGATTCATAGATTTGAATTCTGAACTCTGAAAGTTTAAATATCTAATACTTGTATATCATAAACCACCATAGAATTCAAGCAAATGAATCAGAAAACATGATTCAAATTTGATGGACAAGAGGTAGGTAGCCTTAACATGAAGACAAAACTGAGGAAATATTTTAAAGCCTTATAATAGACAAATGTTATATTTCTAGAATATATAAAGAAATCCTACAAAATAATAAGAAAAAGACAACAGAAAAAGAAGCAAAAGAAAAAAGGTATTTCACAAAAGGGGAATAGAAATGATCAATAAACACACTGTTAAAATCTGAGGAAGCAATTTAAATCAAAGTGAGATAAACTTTTATTTTGAGTAGACTGGCAATGATTAAAATTCTGACAATGTTACATACTGGTAATGATGTGGAATTAGGGGAATTTTTAGTCACTGTGGGAGTGTTCATTGTTTCAGTGATTCTGTTAAGCAACCTTATAAAGTTTCAGAATGTGCCTATACTAACACCCACCAATTCCACCCCTAGAAACTCCTTCACATGAGCACCAGAAAACATGTACAAGAAAGACCATGACAGCATCATTTGCGATAGAGAAAAACTGGAAACAAGCCAATTAATCATGAAAAGGACAATGAGCAAATTATTTTGATATATTCACAGTGTAAAATACCACAGAGGAGTGAAAATTAATAAACCAGTGATATATATATGAACATGGAAACACCTCAGGACAAAAAAAAAACCATGGTAGATTGGAAAAGACAACATGCAGAAGAAGCATTCATGTAGTGTGATAACATTTACCTGGATTTCATAATTCAACAAAAATTCACATCATAATGTTTATATTATATCCATAAAGATTTGGAAAATCAAGGGAATGATAGACATAAAATTCAAAATACTGTTTCCCCTGGGGAGAGGGAGGCAAGCAGGGAGGGTACAAGGGCACAACTGCACCGGAAATATTCTTTTACTTAAACTTGGTAAAGGGTACACAGGTGTTTAATTTATCATTTTCCTTAATCAATGAACATATTATATACCCTTTTCATAACAGTCATTTTTCATAACTTAAGTAAATATACACAGAACAAAAATGCAGAGAAAATTATTCTACTTAAACAAAACCAAAAAATCAACTTAATAATAAAGACAGATGGCTGCCACTTGGATGCCGATAGAGTGAAAAAGAAGAAATGCAGAAATTTTATGAAAGAAACAAGGAATATTTTGACAAAAAAAAATCTTATTCATCCTCTGAATTTACTCCACTTTAATAAAAGGTCATACTATTATACAGAATTTAATTGCTAATATAATAATTGCAGTTAGGAAGCTCAGAGATACTGCTTTGGAATTAAAAATTGGTTCTCTTGAATAGCCAAAGAATTTTATTACATTCTATAGTCTAATAAATGGCATGTGTCAATGTTCAGCTTTCTAGGTCCCGATATTGAATTCAGTTGCAATTTGACATATTTCCTTAACATTCAAATTCATACATCTGGGAATTTAAGTTAAGTAAATGTTAAGTAATGTTAAGTAATTTTTTCATTTATTTTTGTTTGAGATTCTTTATCCTGTACACATTTTTCTGCTCTGTTTTCTAGGCTCTTTATTTTTTTTTATATATTTCTAATTAGCGTATAGCTACATACTTAACTATAACTATGTACTTAAATGTAGCATATAGTGGTGAAGAGCACAGGTTTGAAGTCTGACTCCTGAAACCAACCTTTGCGAAGTCATTTAAGCATTCGTGCCTCTGTTTCCTTATCTGCAAAACTGAGGATAACAGGATAATCCACATAGGATTGTGGGAGGATTAAGATAATACATATGAAGTGCTTAGAATAATGCCTGGCAAGTAGTAAATGTTAGGTATGTGTTTGCTACTATTATTTTTGGTGGTGGTAGTAGTAGTAATAGTAATGGTAGTAGTAATGGTATGAACGATGTAAGCAACTATGTGAATGGGTATGTGACTGTCTGTCTCAGGCATCACAGCATCATATTAGTAGTTAAAAATATCATGAGTTGAAATATTTAGTTAGACTGGTATGTCTAGGGATATATATATATATATATCAGTCATGTATTTTCTAGACATATTAGTCTAACTTAATCTTTAAGCTCTTTGAAATTTTTAACTACTAAAACAACACTGTGATGCTCGAGACATCCAGTCTGCATATTTTAACCTCGTTCTCTCATTTGTTCCTATTGTCTAATTTCTCTGGGAAGAGAAAAGGAAAACAGGAAGAGGGGAAGACAGAAGAGTAAAGAGGAGACTTGTATATATGTTGTTTCTATCTCATGTAATACCATGAAATAAATATTTGAAAAAAGTGTCTAATTCCGAGGAACTGACAGAATGTATTGTCTTTATCAATGTGAAGGATCTTCTAAACACAATCTGGATATGTTTATAATCTAAAGGCAGTCATTGTCATAGCAGTGACTTATGAGGTCATATAAGAATTTCTCAAAGAAAACCATCTTATATACTGTCCTCAGTTGTTTTTTTTTTTCAGTTAAACTTGAAATTTTTTAGGTACAGAAATTCCCAGGATAAAGCAAAGCATGATGTAAGATTTTAACATAGAGCTTATAATTACAGTTGATCTTTTGGCAGTAGTAGCCCATATTATGTTTCTTATGTGTTTCCAAGAATAAAGTCTTCTTCACATGTGAATAAATACTAAATATAATATTCAATTCCTATATGCCATTTTACCTGGGTGATGGACTTGCATCCAAGTACTCAGGTACATTTGACAGGGTTGAGAATTACTGATCTAAAGGTGTGTAGAAACAATCTGTATATTACTACCATGCAGATTATTTCAAAATGTGTTCTTTTCAATAGCAAAAGCCAAAAAAGGTGGTCCAAGGAAGACACAAGATACTTTTCTAAGAAGGTATTAGTAAGTTTGTTTATCTGAAATAGGTTTATATATGTAAATTATTGCTATTTATATAGAACATTGATATAATCTGATCACTAGAGGGTGTTAGAAATACAAACATTTTTCAGCAAAACGTATTTATTTATTGAACTTATTACACATAAATATGCCATTCTCATGAAGACTCCTCATGAAGCTCCATGTCCTAGACATAACTGATCGAAGAAGTGACTATACCAAAGGAGTGGAAGTTATCAGTTACATATAGTGACTGGTTCCTTTTAGTTCATATCTAGTCTAATAATAAATATAGTAAATTAAAGATTCTTCTAAGCCATTCTTGGTACTCAACATAAAGATATTTTTAAAATTCTCTTAAACTCTCCAAAGGCTTGAAAGCTCTGGAACTCAGAGGAGAAGACACATCCCAAGGCTGGAACAACCATTAACAGAATATAGAAACTCTTTCCATACCAACACCCTAGCGATTGCCCTGACTATTCCTCCCCTGTTCCTATGAGAGTATTTCCAGAATGGGAAGGCAAAAGAGAAAGCAAGTATGCAAAGGAAAGGCAATAATAAATAAAATAATAAAAGGAAATATGCCTGAGCTTGGATCTTTAGGTAGAAAGGGCCCCCTCTGAATGCGAGCATGAATATTGATAGAAAGTGCACACTTACACATATCCTAGGGAAAATTCTGAATTGCAGTAACATAAGAAATCCCATAAGCTTATATAAAGAAAAGTAAAATAGATTGTCTACAAGGGAAATAAAATTAGGCTGTCTTTATTTTCTTGTCTGCAATATTAATGCTAGAAAACAATAAAACAATGTTACAGCATTCTGGATAAAAAGGATTGTGACCGTGGGGTTGTTTTATCCATGTATGTGGGCAAAAGAAAGCCATGTTCAGACACATCAGGATTCAAAAAATATAGCACTCACTCCACTTTTTGAAAATATTTCTTGAGGGTTCCTTTGGGGAAATAAAATAGGTCAGAATAAAAATATTGGCATATTTCTCAGTAGAATATTTTGAAACTCTTAAAAGAAAAACATAAACCTTGGGTTTTGGAAAGGGAAAAGGACTTCAATTTATTAAGGCAAGAAGTTAATGTTAAAATAGTAAATTCACTATGGTTCACTGTGAATATACAGACATAAATACACATGTAGATGTCGATGATACAGATACTATCTGAATTCTAAATATTGGTATAGTTAGTGCTTTTATTTTTCAGTGGGAAAGAAGGAAAATAAACAAAAATGCCTGATGTGTTGGCAGATACCTGCTTATTTTTTTAACCCCATCCAGTTTAAATAATAATAAATAGAGCTTCACGTCTGCTCAGATGGGAACGGTGTCTCTGAGATTTCGTATGAAGTTTGGGTCAGGGAAGCCATTCATTGGCTGAGCCTGGATTACCAGAGCTCTGCTTTTGGGATTTAGAGACAAATCTCCTGCCACATGTTGATTTTTTTTGCATCTTTGTACATCTGTCTTTCTCCTTCTCAAGGACATTACAGGAAGAGTAGCTGAAGTCGAGTAAAGCATTCAGGCATCGCCAGGACCCTCTCCAAACACTGGTACCCGGTCATCCTAACATCATCATATCATGGCACCCTGAGCTGAGCCTGACATACAGTTCGCTCCATGTTCGAGACTGGTGGGGAAAATGTCTTGACCTCACCCATGTTGTGTTCACCTTGATTTACTTTCAAACTGGCAAACAATGATGAAAAGATAAGTTAAAAGTACAGGTGAGTCTGTATAGATTCCTTGTCTTTGTAGTTCTTTGTTTTTTCACACAGTAAAATTGAAGATTGGAGGTCAAATGTCCTCTTTACTGAGCTAGGCACAAGCCAGATCAGGGGCCTCACCACACTTTACATTCGGCTGTTAAGCGAAGGGAGGACCCCCTCTAGGGTCTAGCAGTTAGTTTTTCTTTATCTCTCTCTCTCTCTCTTTAAGATTTTATTTACTTGAGATAGAGTGAGAGTGAGCGAGCATGAGCAGGGGTGAGGAGCAGAGGGAGAGAAAGAAGCAGGCTCCCCGCTGAGCGGGGAGCCTGACGTGGGACTAATCCGAGAACGCTGGGATCATGACCTGAGCCAAAGGCAGATGTTTAACCAACTGAGCCACCCAGGTGCCCCTCCAGCAGTTTTCTATCTTCTTCTGGCAGACCTTCTGGGGCCCAATACACATACAACTTCTGACTGCAAGGAACCAATTTTCAGCTCATGTCCACCTCCTTCTTAATTCTTTCATAATTCGATTGCACAGAAACTTAGACCTTTGCAAATACATCTGAAAGAAATAACCTAAAAAGAAAAATTTATGATATGAAGATACTCACTGCAGTGTTCATTGCAATAATGAAAGTTAAGAACTTTAATGTTTAAAAATGTAAGGATACTTATACTAGACATCACCACTCCATGGAATGCAGCCATTGAAATGAAAATCATAAAAATTCATCACACCGTAGACATATTTTTGACCTAGTTGAATGGGAAAAAAAAAGCAGAAAAAAGGGTACAAAATTGTACTTACCCTTATTGTTTTAACTTTGCTAAATAGGTATTCATATAGACAAAACCAGAAGAGAGCCTATAAATATGCGAATTATTTTTTTGGAAAGGATAATATTCTGGATATTATTATTTCTAATTTGTTTTGTTTTTATTTAGCAGTTCATTATTTTCACTCAGCGATCTAATAAAACTTTTTCCATTAAGTTTCGAGTACCGACCATATGTAAGTCATTTGGCTAAGTGTATGCAGCATGCAGCAACGCAAAAGTGACATTTAAAATGCAATCCCTGCCTATGAAACTTTTCATGTGATTAGTGGAAAACAGATATACGTAACTTTTCAAAGGGTTAAACTAAGAACTAAAAGGAAATACTTAAAATTCATTCTTGAGGGAGAAGATCACCTATAAGCAGAGATCACTTCCAGACAAAACTCCTAAGCTTAATGCAGGAAAAACAGGACTTAATTCTAGCTGAATGCAATGTTTCAAAATTAATTTCACAGAAGGAAAGATAGCTGAAGAAGAAAGAAATCAACAGAAGGGATTTATTTAGTATGGAACCATGGGAAACTGAGATCAGTGAGGTAGAATTTTGTAATATCCATCCAGTGATGCCCTAGAGGAAAGGAACTAACCCCAGCAAGAAGAATGTGGGTCCTGAGTCAGGTCCAGCCCTACAGTGGAAGTGGGTATGCTCAGTTATCATTGCTTGGCGCCATTAGCTACCAAGATTTTTAATTCACTGCCAACAAGTAGCTGATTACAGCCTCACTGTCTTCGGAACTTTAATAGAAGACCACAGTGTGCCCTTAAGATTGTTAGGAACATTCTGATCCAGATGATTTTTTGTTGGTTTTCATTAAGAAATAATGACTTAAAAAACAACAACAACAACAAAGAAAGAAAGAATGACTTAGTATTGTGCTCTATATGATTATGGTGATTGCAAGCCACATGCGAGGGGCAAGTCCACTCAGGATCCTGACAACATGGGTCTCTGCACCTACAAAACTGAGGGTTGCACACTTGAGGAGAGTGTCTAGCTGAGATAATTCTGCCCTCCTTTTCCCTGTCCCGAGCCCAAAGAACTTCCTTAAATAACAATCATGCTATCTTCCCTTCAAAATGCAACCTCCCTCACAATGTCCCAGAAAGTAGAGTACATTGAGCCAAGAGAGAGAAATTAAAAATCTGTGATGGGAGCTCAGAAGAAGCAAAGATCCATTCCAGTGGAGGGAAGCACCGGGAGAAGATGGGGCATGACTTGTGAGGCTGTGGGGGCTCTAGGAACTCTTGGAAGGAATTCACATTGGTGATAAGCCTTTACAGCTGAACGAGCTTTTGCTATGTTGGGAGGAAACAAATTTTCATTTTCCTGAAGGCCCGCAGTTCAAGCAGTTAGTGGAGGAGTACCCACTGATTACACGTGCAGTGAATTATGGAAAGGGGCACCACTGCATGGGATGGCCACCACCACCACTCCAGGACCGGGAAGCCAGCCTCAAATGTAGAGACAGATGGAACAATAAGAAGTACAGCCAAGGAAAGGCACTAAATCTGAAAATGAAATCACAATATCTAGCAGATTCCAATCTACTGCTTGGGAACTCCCAAATTAAAAGGAATACGCTGAACTGCTCTCAATCACAGCAGGCATAAGTCGCAATCATGTTTTTCCCACTGGGAGACTTGGCAAAATGTAGCTTAGTATTTCGGGAATTTTACACCCAGTAGTGGTCAAGAGAAAGCAGTATAGTGTTGGTCCCTGGGGGGCTTTGATCTAGAAGAGAAGACAATTTTCTCACCGTAATAAATACTCTCATAAATAGTTCAATCAACATGTGCTCAAACTGGATATTATATTATTAAAGATATGTTTAGCAAATGAAAAGAAATATATAGTATATATATATTACAATACATTGTAACATGAATATTGTATGTCTTTATTTGGCAGCTTTCTTCAACTTGTAACCTGAGAGTAGGTGTTTGAAACAACTGAAAAGACTAGGAAGATGGTAAACTGGGAACACTGAGAACTATCAAGGCTCATCACTCATCCACCCACCTGCAGGATATACCTTCACGCTCCCTCACACAGCAAAACCTTGACCACAATTATTTATCCACTTCATTTCCACTCAACATCATCAGTGATATAAAATACATACTGAGGAGGGAACTCTTTTAGCATCTGCTTTTCCATAATCCTCTTATCTAGTTAAGTCTCTACATTCACTAACATGAAAAGTATTTTGGAGAGATTATCATTCCAGATCATTCCTTATCACCACCTGGGAATGACTTCCGCAGAGAGGATACCTAACTCATACTTACGTCTTTGCATTTTTCCCTACGCTTGAAATTCTGAAAACGTATATTATAGGTGTCCTTTTTCTAAAAGCCATGATCTCGATAAAGTTTATATATAGCATTGATAATAAACTTTATGAATTGGTAAATACTTTATAGACTTAAGTGTTATAATTTCGAGTTGTGCTTTATCCAGCTTTGCACTAGTTCTAAAAGCCATAATTTTTTAAAAAAACTTACAAGTCAGAATCAGTTTTTCTGTCACATTGACAAGTTACAGTAAATAAAGCTAAAAATGCAAGCTAGCTTCCTCCTACCCTCAGTTGATGTTAAAAGACATTACTGCTTTTTCTCAGGATTATTTCAGTGTCTTAATTACAGCAAATTAGAATAATTAGAGAGAAATTATATGAACCTACTATTCCCGAAAGCCTTTCTGCTGCCTTTTAGTCAGATAATGAATGTTAATATAAATAATTGATACATTCCGAGTCACACCTTACATTTTTCTTTTTCATTTTGCTCCCGATAGAAGGTGAACCATGTCAGGCATTATTTCTTTGCTCTAAAGAGCACTAATTAGGCTTTTGGTGAACCTGATTGCAATTAAAACGGAGCAACTCCACAGTAACAAAGAGGCTTATGCATTTCTTTCTTTCTTTTTTCCCCCCCCTAATCTCCCTGGACTCAAGTAAGTGCAAAATCTTTCCAACAGATGTAGCTAAAGCTTTTTGGTTCTGTTTATTTTCATGAACATATTGTTTAAGGCTTAAGATTGTTGCAAAATGTCTTTGGTGACACTTTAAACATGACAGTATTGTCGGACAGCATAACGGGAAACCATAGCCAAACAGGTAGAATATCAAGAAGGACTGAGTATTCCATTTTTAATACTGACTGGTATATGAGGAATACATATGATGTCTCAGGGTCTTCTCCGGGTGCTGGTGGAGTTCTGTACAAATCATATTACCTTTGTCCTCGTCAAGTTCATAAGAAACTGCAGGTGTGATGCACTTTACCAGAAGGGAAATACAGAACGTGACAAAGGGACTACTCTGGTCCAAGAGGCCAGAAGAGACCCTGCTGAAGAAGCAGTACCTCAGCAGAAACTTGGAAGACGGCAGCAGCAGAGACTTGCCAGGAAAGGAAACCATGTGTGCAAAGGTGTGGGGTAGACAGAGAACGTGTTTGGCTCCGGGGACAGAGATAGCGCAGGTGTAACTAGAACGCACAGTGAGGTGCGTGTTTGGAGGGAGATTAGTCTGGAGGGAGAAGCGGGGGCCAGGCAGTAAGGCCTCAGAGTCTACAGTGTGCTTCTGAGGAAAAAATACTCGTTCTCAGGGGAATTAACAGCAATTCAAACAAAAGTAAAATCGAAGTACCATTTTGCGCACGGCCCACTTAGTTTGGGGGGAAAGGAACGTGGCATATGATAACTTACACACTAGTAGCACCCATCTTCTCTCCACTTGCAGATTCCAAGGTAATAAAACGAGCGTTCAAGTAGAGGTTACTCATGTGTGTGGCCACTGGAAATTTGCTGCACCTGGCTAAGCCTCCGTCTGCTCATCTGTAAAGCTGACGTGAAGGTATCTACCTCAGAGAGCTGCTGGGGACATCCAACCAGGTGATGAATGCAAAAGGCCCCGCCCATGCTGCTTGACTGGCATATGGTATGTTATGATGCCCACAAGAAATGCTGCTTCCTCTCAGCCTTGCTCACACTCACGCCTGCATGTGCAAGACGCCAGCAGTGTGCTCTGAGAGACCAGCGCCACTTACCCTCTAATCTAGTCAGACACAGACAGAGCCCTGAGCACACAACCAGCCCTCCCTACTGCGCCTGCCTCTTCTTGAAGTTCTTAAAGTACCAGAGGGTCCGAGCTATTGGCATAGCAAGATACCACTTTCAGCCAGCCATGCCGCTGAATCCACGGCTCCCTTCTGCTATCAAGAAAGGATAATGTAGAAAGGTAAGTAATGCAATGCCTTCTTTTAGTTCTGATTTTATCATTGGACTGACTATATAATTTGTTACTCAAGGACACTTCTGAGAGTAAAAAGGAGACACTCGTAATAATTATTCCAGGACAACAGGGGAAAATTAGAATATATGGTCACCATAACTATAATACACACCACAGATACCACAAGCAGTGGTAGTAAGGTACACTCCGTACTGACTGATTGTGGCCAAGAGGGTGGAGAAGTAATTATTAAAGTGTGAATAAATTCTTGCTTTCCAGATTTTGCTCTAGGTATCATTAATAATTAGGAAACATAAAAGTTAAAAAATACCCAGCAGACCCAAATCTAAAAATAATTTCTACTCTAATATTCTATCAGTCTGATCTAAAAGAATACATTTTGCCTTATCTTGCAATTTTAGATTGGTGTCAAATATAAATCCTGTGGGTTGTTAGGTCCTAATAACAGGTGTTAGTGAATATTGTTATGGCTACTGTCCTTTCAATATTATTTAAAAAACAAAAAAGAATACTCATTTCATGCTCATCTAGAGGACATTTATTTCTATAAAAGAATGAATTTTGGTATTGCATGAGCTTTTTAAATTAGGGTGCTAAAGGGCAATTGCTTCATGCAACAAAGGGCATACATTTACTGAGCAATATGACAGGTACTATGTTAAGTATAGGGTGAGCAAAAGACTCAGACCACATCCTAGGTAAAAGTCTGACTTCTGGGGGCATGCAGAATGGTGGCTGACTTATCACAGTACACTTTGTGAAAGACCATGATAGAGATGATGGGAGAGCTCTGAGGATGTATTTGAGGAGTGTCTAACTCAGCCCCCAGTCATCAGGACTATTTGATATCTGCTTTCACTCCAAGTATGAGTACGATTTAGCTCTGAGAAATGGAGCAGATGAAGAGGATATTGAGAGCGGGAGAAGCTCATCACAGGTGTAGAGAATTAGGGGACTTCTCCACAATGAAACAAGTCACATCTGGTGGATGCTGAGATTAGGTGCTACCCCTTCAGCCGAAGAAGAGAGAGGACCCCAAGCCCAGACCAACTTCTTGTCCAGATACCCTCATGTGAGCAGCCCAAAGTTTCGGGGGGCAATCCTGTTCTTTGCATAGCAGCTCTGAAACTCTACCATGAAAATGATACATTTTAAAGAAAATGTACAAATTACTACCTAAGTACTAGAGAAATTGGAAAAAGGTATAATCAAAATATCAAAGATAACTTGGAAAACACCTGGAAAGGAACTGTCTGATTTAATGGACAATGTTTAGCATGAGTTAATGAAAACAGAGACTATGCCTAAACCTTTGATATATATGATGTGGAAAAGTATTTATCTCCTAAAACTTTTGTTTGCTGTAAAACACTGGGTTGTTTGTTTGTTTACTGTTGTTTTTTTCAGAGTATCCAGAAAATACAAAATTTATTTTGTTACGTGACAGGCAGACTTTTTAAAAATTTTTTATTATGTTATGTTAATCAGCATACATTACGTCATTAGTTTTTGATGTAGTGTTCCATGATTCATTGTTTGTTTACTGGTTTGTTTTTGTAAAACAGTGTTTTTAAGCCTGATGCTTTGTTTTGTGTCTAAATACACAAAAGTTGATTTGCTCCCTATATACATTGCATTCTACAGAATAAAAATCATGCTATAATAAAGCCTATAACTGCAATTATTCTTATCTTGCACAAAAGTTCAAGTGGGATCCCCATGAATAAATAGCACTTACTAAATTCCACAAAGATATTTGGTGGAGGATAGGCCCAAGTAAGTCAGTGTCTCCTTGGCCTCTTCCGAATCTGTTGTCTTAACCATAAAATGGGTAGAATTTACCTTCTACTTTCCAAATACTAAACAACTGGGGCTACATGGAGAAGAAACAGGGATGGCAATTTTTATGTATTACAAATAACCCTGAATTGAAACCCGAAATGAGGGTGCCTGGGTGACTCAGTCAGTTAAGTGTCTGCCTTTGGCTCAGGTCATGATCCCAGGGTCCTGGGATCGAGCCCCACATCAGTCTCCCTGCTCAGCGGGAAGCTGCTTCTCCCTCTGCCTGCCACTCCCTCTGCTTGTGCTCTCTCTCTGTGTCAAATAAATAAATAAAATCTTAAAAAAAAAAGAAACCCTAAATGAATAGGTAAGATAAAGCTAGTAATTTTGCTTTCTGATTGACATTTTATATCAAATTAGTTTATTTCACTAACATCTATTGAACAGTTGCTATATGCCAGACACTGTCTTAGGCACTAGAAATATAGTGAAAACTAAAATCATCACACTCCTTTGCCTCATAGAACTTATAATCCAGAGGTATAGGTAGATTTGAAATAAATGAACATGGGAATGCATATACTATGTGCTATAACGGAAAAGTAAAGGGCTAGGGGAGAGGCCTGACTTAGATTGATGAATGAGAAAATTGTCCCAGGTATGAGCAAACTCCCTGGGGCAAGAAAGAAAGAGCAAGGAATATACGAGAAAATGGGAGAAGTCAACTATGGCTACAAGAGCGTGAGAAGGGGAAGGCTGTGGAAGATGCAGCTGGAGAGGTGGGCAGGGTCCACATCACCCAGACCTGCAGAGGACACACTATCAATGTGATTTTCATCCTTGGCGCAATGTGACTTCCATCAAGTGTATTAAACAAGGGAATTCCATGATTCCCTTTGGCATTAACATAATTGCCTTGGCTCTGGAGTGGAAAAAGAATTGAGGATGGGATAAAGCACAAATGGACAGAAGACTTAGATATCTCTGTCAAGATCCCAGGTGGCTTGCCAGAAGGGTGGCAGTGAAGATGAGGAAAAAGAGGGAAATTTGTCATGCATGGCAAAAGGGTAATAACACAGTGTTCTAATAAAATGACTTTCAGTTTTCACAGTCTGAAAAGATGGGTTTTTTTCTCTCATCTTTCTTTTTTATTTCTAAAGCCATTCAGATAAGAGTAGAAAATAATTGCCTTTGCATTTTTTCCCTATGGCAGAGAAAAGAAACGATACACACACACACACAAATGCAGATCACTTTACCAAAATGTGGAGGCAAATAAAATGTCCCCACTCTCACACTTTAAATCCTTCCATGAGATAAATATTCCCTCTCTCTCCTTCTCTCTCTCTCTTTCTCTTCCTTACAGAGATGACTAGACATGCATTATAGCTTCTCAAAATTACAAATCACAAATGACTATTTTTATCAACTACAAAACATTTGTAGACGAATATTACAAACTATTGGTATTTCTATTTGCATGATATCAAAATTCCCCCTTCTTGATCTCTCTATATTGTTTGTAACTTTAACACATCAGTGGATACTGTTAGCAAAATATCTGATGTGATTCACTTTTCAATTTTACCAGCATCATTGGTTAATCACTGTCATCTATTGGTCAGCCTTGTATGTTGGTGAAACAGCCAAAGGCCTTCACCCAGAAACCAATCATGCCACCTCACAGCTGGGAAACCAGAACAGAGGACACTGCTTTGTTTCTGTAAAAGGGTTTCTGGCATTCCATGCATTTCCCACACAACACATAAGGGGGAGATATTTTGCTAGAAATACACTGCTATTCAAAACTCAGTTTAGGGGGTGCCTGGGTGGCTCAGTCAATTGTCTGCCTTCGGCTCAGGTCATGATCTCAGGGTCGTGAGATCGAGCCCTGTGTCAGGCTCTCTGCTCAGCGGGGAGTCTGCTTCTCCCTCTCCCTCTGTGCTCTTGCTAATAAATAAATAAAAATATTTTTTAAAAAAATCAGTTTAAATGTGAATATGTTTAATCCATCTTTCAAGTATGATATAACAAAATATAAGTGTACCATATCTTTAAAACTCATAAAAAAACTAATCAGTTCTGCCCTCAACTTGGAATGAAATGAAAAGAAAATGTCTCACTACACATATACTGCAGGTCTCTAAATCTAGGTCTGTAATCATTCTGACATTTTACTGTCTCAAAGTTCATTATGTCTATACTGCTTTTCTTCAAATAATAAAACTCTCTGCCCCGATTTATAGTCTGCATAGGTGGTTAATCTTCAGATCTTAATTGCAATTTGATCATATATTTTAATCTAATTTATTGTCTTACATTTATAGGCATTTCATATATTTTATCTAAAGGTACAACTGGAGGCAGCTAATGTTTCCATTATGAATCTTCTGTTTAGATCTGACATTTCCTTTGAGAATGTTGAAGATAAATTCTGTCACCCTGTTATCTAGAATCTAAAGAGTTTTAAAACATTTAATGCGAGTTTAAGAGGCATACAAAGCAAATACATCTATGTAATCACTAGCAAGATCAAAACACAAAAATATTACTGGCATCCAGAAGCCCACCTTCTTCAGAGTCCAAGTCATTAACAGCTTCATCAGAAGTAACAACTACCCTGACTTTCATCATCACAGATTAATCTTGTGTAATATTTTTATATTTATATTGTATAATTTTGTGTAGTATTTTTAGCAGCTTATAAATAGAATTATACGCTATGTATTCATCAGCTTTCTTCCTTCAACATTAAGCCTGTGAGATCCCATCACATTGTTGTGTCTAGAGTGACTCATTTGTTCTCAATACTGTATATTATTCCATTGTGGGAATATATCAACTTTTATTTGTCCTTTTTGCAGTTAAATGACTTCTAGGTATTTCCAGTTTGAGTCTATTAACAAATTGTGAAAATTCCTGTATATTTGTGTGCCTTTGTTCCTTTGGGGCACATACATATACATAAGAATGAAATTGTTGGATCAAATGGTAAGAGTATGTTCATTTTTTGTTTTTTTACATACTGCTAAATAATGTTCCAAGTGGTTCTACCATTTTAAATCATCATGAGCAGTGTATGAGAGCTCCAGTGGTCTACACCCTCACCTACTCTTAGTAGTCTCAGTCTTGCATTTTAGCCATTCTGGTGCATATTTAGTAGTATCTTATTTTGACATTGAAGTTTTAACTTCCAGTTCCCTGAAAAACAAAGAGCACGTTATGTGTTCATTGGCTATTTGGATCTCTCTCCCCGTCTCTTTCTCTCTCTCTCTCTCTCTCTCTCTCTCTCTCTGTGTGTGTGTGCGTATGAGAGAGAGAGAGCATGCAATTTGATAACTGGGTTTTCTGTCTTTTTTTCCCATTAAGTTGTGGGAATGTTTTATATATTCTGAATATAAGACCTTTATAGGATATATGTATTACAAATGTCTTCTCCCAATCTGTAATTAGTATATTCACTTTCTTAGTATGTACTTATACATTAGTATATTCACTTTTCTTAGCATCTTAACAGTCTTGGATGAATAACAGTTCTTAATTTAGGTGAAGTCTGATACTTGAATGTTTTCCTTTATCATCGGTACTTTTAATAATCTATAAAGAAATTTTTACCTAATGCTAGGTAATAAAGTTATTCTCCCCTCTTCTGTTCTGCTTTTAGCATTTAGACCTATAATCCATCTGAAAAAAATTTTCACATATGCTACAAAGCAGGGGTCAGATATTCAAATAACCTAGCATCCTTTATTGAAAAGGCCATCTGCTTTCCACCAGACTGCAGTGTCATTTTTTAATGCATACAATTTAATGTGTTTGAACATATGCATGCACTGCAAAACCATCACCATAATCAAGGTAATAAAAACATCCACCGCCTCCAAAAGATTCTTCTCTTCTCTACCCTCTATTTTGTGGTAAGAACACATCACTTGAGATCTACTCTCCTAACAAATTTTTTCAGCACACAATACAAAATTGTTAACTATAGGTACCGGGCAGTACACCAAATCTCTAGAATTTATTTATCTTGCATAAATGAAACTTAATATGCATTGAACAGTAATGCCCTATTTTCCTCTCTCTCCAGCTCCTGGGCACCACAATTCTACTCTCTGCTTCTATGAGTTTGACTATTTTGGATACCTCACTTATAAGAAGTATCTGTTCTTCTGCAGTATCTGTTCTTCTGTGACTGACTTACTTCACTTAGCCTAATGTTCTCCAGGTTCATGCATGTTGTTGCATATGGCAGTATTTCCTTCTTTTTAAAGGCTGAACAATATTCCATCTCATATTTTCTTTATGCATTCATCTGTTAATGGACATGTAAGTTATTTCCATATCTTGCCTATTGGAAATAATGCTACAATGAACACAGGAGAGTGGATATCTCTTTGAGATCCTGACTTTAGCTCTTTTGGGTATGTACCCAGAAGCACAAGTGCTGGGTCATATGGTAATTCTGGTTTTAATATTTTGAGGAACCACCACACTGTCTTCCATAGTGGCTGCACCATTTTACTTTCTCACCAACAGGTGCAAGAATTCCAATTTTTCTTTATCTCGTCAACACAAGGTTTGCATTATATATAGGTCTCCATCCTTTAAATCTTAACTTTTACTATTTGCTCACATTTAAGTTGTGTGTCTTGCAGGCTGAATTAAAGATAATTTTTTTTCTTTTCATCCACTGATAATCTTTGCCTTTCAATTGGAATTTTTAGTCTTCTTGCATTTAATGTAATTTAATGTAATTATCAATATATCTGGCTTTAAATCTACCTTATTATAGTTACTTTATAGATTTTTTGTTTCTTTTTCTTCTCTTCTTTGAAAATTTCAAATATTTTTATATTTTTATATTCCAATTTTCTCCTTGATTAGCTTGTTTATTTATTCTTTTAATGATATCTTTAAGATTAAAATGTGCTTCCTTGACTTATTGTGATCTAATATATATTAGTACTTACATCACTTGCCTGACAATACTACAACCTTAGAACACTTAACTCCATATATCCCTCATGTCTTGAGTTATTGTTGTCATATATTTTAATGACATAAATAACCTATGAGGTATATATTTAATTATATATTTAACATACATTATAACCTGATATGACCTCATTTCACTTATTCTGTACATATAAAACTAATTTAGATTTACCTCCATAGTTGCCCTAGCCATTTGCATGGTTCTCTACTCCTTGGAAGTTCCTACTCTTCATCTCCCCAGAACAATGAGGTTCTTGAAGGTTCTACCTAATTTCTTAGTCTCTTATCTGAACTTTTCATTTGGTTTATCATAGGTAGAGGTCACACACAAATCACCACATGCCTAAAGGTGAAAAGCAGTGCTGAGGTTGGACTGGCTTCTCTGTACTTCCATTTTCTCTGGAATCTCAGTTTGTCTGCCATGGTAGCCATGATCTCTCATCATTGTCTCCTCAGCCCCTATGAAAACCACCAAAAACTCTGCTTAGCCTCTGTTCTCTGTTGCCTTCCTGCTTGGCTTCTCTGCCTTTTCCTCTCCCCCATTTTAGAATAAAAGCAACATAGAACGTCAAACTCATATCCCTGAATTTCCTTCTCCAGGATTTTGGCTCCTTATATCTTGGGAGTTCATGGGTCCCTTCAAACAGATTTTCTTAAATTGAGCTAAACTACTTTTCTGTCAAAGGGAGATTGGATAGGCTGTAAACTATTCCACTGTATTGAAAAGTAGCAATCTCGGGGTGCCTGGGTGGCTCAGTCGGTTGGGCGGCTGCCTTCGTCTTAGGTCATGATCCCAGAGTCCTGGGATCGAGTCCCACATCAGGCTCCCAGCTCAGTGGGGAGCCTGCTTCTCCCTCTCCCTCTGCCTGCTGCTCCCCCTGGTTGTGCTCTCTTTCTCTCTCTCTCTGTCAAATAAATAAATAAAATCTTTAAAAAAGAAAAAAAAAAGGAAAGTGGCAATCTCCCTGATTTCTCTTATGAGTTTTTAACACAATGCTTTTTACTTTCTTGGAAGAAGGGGAGATTGTTGAGAGGGTTATCAGATATTTGTCCCAAAATATTTGTCCCAAAATACATTACACATATTTCTATACTAACTCTGCTACAAAATTTAGTCAATTTGATAATAGGACCATTTATTTGCTGCCTCTTTATATTTGTAATTATTTGAGTAGAAAGAGATTTTTTTGTTTGTTTTTACACATCACGTAGCTTACTCTGGTTTGTTCATTTTACAGAAGAAGAAACTGAGGCCTAAATAAGTTAAGGAATTTTGTCTGTCATACAATTACTTATTACCAGATCCAAGACAGGAACATAGGGTTTGAGATTTCTAGTAAAATACACTTTCACTTGTTTTAGAAGGTTTCTTGGCCAAAGAATCAGGTATACATCTTTCATCTTACAAGGTTATTTTAATAAGATGCTGAGTGAGATGTTTTCTGGAAACATGCATCAGACACGTGAAGTAGTGACTTGCTCACTCTTATTTTAACCTTAAATTTTAAAGTTAACATTAAATTTTAGTCATATATTATCCACATCAGTTTCTCAGGTCTTTGCCGGTTTTGTTATTTTCCTCGAGTTTTTAAATATATCCAAGCCAACTAGAGACCATTCCTTATTTTAAGAGAGGTCCCAAAGAGAGGTTCTTTCTGAGTTAAGTGCCTTATATATGACCTGGTAATTGATTTTCTCTTTTATGCTTTAGGTGATTGACAATAATTTCCTTTTTCATTGAAAGGACTTACAAACATGATTTCCTATTCCCTAATAGAAATATTGCAGGGAAGGAAGCCTGTAAAAATATTGAAAAACATAATATTTAAATATTTAAATATTTAAAAATCTTTAAAAAACTGCATACTTTGGGGGTACCTGTTGGTTAAGCATCCAACTCCTGATTTCAGCTCAGGTCATGATCTCAGGGTTGTGAGATCGAGCCCCCAGGGATGGAGCCTGCTTAAGATTCTCTCTCCTGCCCCCCTAAAAAAAAACTGCATACTTTGGATATCTTCCATGATATAACTTACATAAAATATTTCTTGGGAATGAAATGCCCCATGTATTGAGGTACGATGCTTTCCTTATGACAGTTGATAAAGTTGATTTTTCCCCCCAGATTGTCACATCGCAAATATTGAGATCCTTAGCGAGCTAGGTAAAATTGTCTTTTGCACGATGAACTTTATCCAACTAATGTGCATAGATTTTCCTCATTCACATAAAAATATATTTGGAGGGTATAATTAATGGCGTTCAATTATTCTGAGATACATATTTTTAAATATTTTATCATCTCTGAAATCAGAATGCATGTTACAATTACTAGCTTGCCATATTTAGTAGCATTTTAAAAACATTTAGTGACTCATAAAATAATGGTATATCTTATATTCAGTATGGTATACCACAGTGGACTAATTTCAGTTTAATAAAGCACCAGAGTTCTACAAAACCAGTCAGATGTGATAGATATATTTTTCAACTAGATGATCTTTACATACATGGGTTTGGGTTTTTTTTTTTTCTGTGATTTGTTGAAAAGAAATTCAGAACTATACTGTTTTGTTATATCTCTCTCCCCAGCAACTTCAGATTGATTCTGTATTTCAGCCAGGAAGGGTTTCCTCTCATGTTCCTGTGTCCCTTTGGTTGTCAATTACCTCTGCATCTTTCCACATACCTCTTCCTCCTCTTCATGCAGCAACAAAAAGTTTCCTATTATCTTCCATTTCAATGATCAGAAAGCTGCTTTCTAGCCACTCTCTCCCACTCACTTCACATCTCCTACCATTTTCTTGGCTTTGAAATAGGATGATAAGAAATGCTTTCATAAGAAATGTGTGTACCTCACAATGTTCTTGTGAAGATCAAATATGTGAAAACCCTCAACAGATATTAAATTTGATACAAAGATAATCATTTTGGTTTTTTATTTTATTTTCACCCTACCTGCTGCATATAGCAAAAAGCTCAGTTTCAAACACTCCTGCTCACTGCTGGGATTCAGGCAGGTTCAGGCATGTTCAGGCAAACTGAAACGATAGGCCTGCTGGAAGCCTATTTACAAGGCTGAGGAGCCTCCTAAGAAAACTTGAGTTATATCGCGTCCTGGGGTTCAGACATATCTGGGCATGTCTGCCAAACTGATGGATCTATAAGCAGGCGCCTGAAAACTCTTTTCAGAAAAACCCATCCTACATAAGAAGAAGCCTGGCACAGGTTGTTTAAACTAATATAAAGTTTAGTTGTTGGTAAGGATTCTGAACCTAACATGGTGGCAGTAATTCGAGTCTGTCCTTAGTCCTAACCCCTGGAAGCTCTGTCACCAGGACGGCAAAGGCTAAGTAAAAATAATCCCTCTCACAAAGGTAAATCCTTTGTTTCAGAATTTCTTTTCCTTTAGTGCCTCTGGTTCTTGGTCACACTGCTTCAAAGAATGAAGAGGTAGACCAGACGAAGAGTGGTGGGCAGCAACGCGGTTTATTGAGTGATAGTACAAAGCTCCCAAAGAGGGAGGGGACCCGAGAGGGTTGTTGTTGGAGTTTCTAACTCTAGGGGTTTTTATGAAATTGTTGGCGGCCTGTCTTTTGTTTTTTTGTTTTTTTTTTTTAAGATGTATTTATTTATTTATTTGTTAGAGAGAGAGAGAGAACACAAGCAGGGGGAACAGCAGAGGGAGAGGGAGAAGCAGGCTCCCCGATGAGCAGGGAACCCGACATGGGACCCCATCCCAGGACCTTGGGATCATAACCTGAGCTGAAGGTAGATGCTTAACCACTGAACCACCCAGGTGTCCCTGGCGGGCTGTTTTAATCTAATTAGCCCCCCAGGAGCCTGTCACCAATCAGGTTTTTGTCCACACGCTCATCTATATATCAGGTAGTTGTTCACGTGGGCAAGGTGGAGACCTCCTTCCAGGGTGGTGTAGAATAACAGGATGGGGTCTTTTTCCTTTTAAGGGTAGTTTCCTCTTAGAATGAGGGTCCCTTGCCCCTGCCTGTCTTTCTATTGACCATCCTCGATTACTTTGAAGACAAAAAAACAAAAAGAAGGAGGGAGAGGAAGGAGGAGGAAGAGAAGTTCAAACATTAGCCAGCAGTTTGGCAAACACATGAATGGACAGAGAAAGACCATGGTGATTAATATAACATAATAAAATAAAAAAAAAAGAGAGAGAGAAAGAACATGAGATTTCACACGTCAAATCCCCTACTACAAATCTCCCTTCCTACAACGTGGCTGCCTCATGTCAATCTTCCTGCTCAACACAGAGCAATCTTTTTCAAACCAAACTCTCATGATTTCTTGTTCTTCTGTCAAATACTCACCATTTAGCAAAGTTTCCAATTTTTTAGCCTGTCATACGAGGCCCATCATAATCTGTTCCAGACTAATTGTTAACTTATAAAATAAGAATGGTATGAAGTGGGAAGCATGATATAATATTAACCATAAAAACTACAAAAATGGATCCAATGGATGTGGGAAACAAAGGCAAAAGAAAAATTAAATTTCTTTACTACTTACAGCCCATTCACAAGTCCTTAAAACAGGCAGAGTGACATTCCTCTAGGAACTCAGCTGCCTCAATGGCTAACAACAAAAGGCAATCTTACCCCACCTGCAGAATCCTGTAAGTCTACTTTAACATATAAAAATTCCTTTTTCTGTACCCCCCCAAAATACATGTTGGCAATCATCCCCCAAGCATATGACCCACCAATATGCCAATATGACCCCCAACCCCCAACTCCCAAGTATATAATCAGCCACCCCTCACAACCCCAATGCAGCAGCTCTTTCTGCCCAGAGGCCCTGTCCCCGTGCTTTAATAAAAGTCACCTTTTTGTACCAAAGATGTCTCAAGAATTCTTTCTTGGCCCTTGGCTCCGGACCTCACCAACATTCAAAAACTACATCACTATGATATTGGTAATTCATCACTATGAATTTAGTAAAATATGCTGCAACTTACAAAATCCACATTTCTTTTTATTTTTTTTTAGATTTTTCTGATTCAAATATCAACATTATACTGATGTGGCAAACCGCACATTTAGCCACAAACTTTGCTACTTTCAATTCACAGAAGACCTTAGCAAAATAAAACTGGCATTATTGTTGTTCACTTTTCATCCTTGATACGATTTGTTGTGAAAGTGACCTTTTCACATTGCAGTTTTTTTTTACCATGAGACACAAAGTAGGATGCAAAATTGCTTCCACCTAAGGCAAAGGCAGCTGAATCTTAAGATGATGACATGATAAAGTCCTGATAGTTAAAATGCCCTTTGTCTTTGTCCTTTTGTTTCCTGTTCAAGTTAATATCACCATTTTTAGAAGAGTCTACGTTTTGTTTTTATTTGCTTCTTTTTTTTAAGGATCACTGCTCCCTCCCATTATTTTTATTTTAGGTATATAAAGTCCTCAAAGGAAAATAGATTTTTATAATATAGGGGTAGAAAAATGATTTTCCCTCTACCTTGGGTTCTTGGCTAAGACCCCAACCCTCCTGTAATAAACGGCAGATTAATATGAGAAAAACAAGTGAAATTTAATAACATGTATACCTCCTATATACATGGGAGATCCCCAGGAAAAGTAACTTCCCCAAATGGCCCAAGTGTCATCACCTTAAATACCATCTCCAGCTAAAGACAAAGGGAGATGTTGAGGACTAGGGAGCCAGTTATTGGAAGCTATCAGAAAAAGCACAGTAAACATGGGTATGGTTGTTATGCAGATTTAAATCAGTGTCTTCACCTACAGATTTAGTCATGCTCCTCTTCCTGGTATCCAGATGGAGACACGCTTACAAATGGAGATTTCCTTTATCAGAAACATCGCCAAAGGCAAGCGAAGCAAGGGCAAAAATGAACTTTTGGGACTTCATCAAGATAAAAAGCTTCTGCACAGCAAAAGAAACAGTCAACAAAACCAAAAGACAACCGACAGAATGGGAGAAGATATTTGCAAATGACATATCAGATAAAGGGCTAGTATCCAAAATCTATAAAGAACTCATCAAACTCAACAACCCAAAGAACAAATGATCCAATCAAGAAATGGGCAGAAGACATGAACAGACATTTTTCCAAAGAAGACATCCAGATGGCCAACAGACACAGAAAAAGTGCTCAACATTGCTCAGTATCAGGGAAATCCAAATCAAAACCTCACACCAGTCAGAATGGCTAAAATTAACAAGACAGGAAACGACAGATGTTGGCGGGGATGTGGAGAAAGGGAAACCCTCCTACACTGTTGGTGGGAATGCAAGCTGGTGCAACCACTCTGGAAATCAGTATGGAGGTTCCTCAAAAAGTTGAAAATAGAGCTACTCTATGAACCAGCAATTGCACTACCGGTTATTTACCCCAAAGATACAAATGTAGGGATCCGAAGGGGTACGTGCACCCCAATGTTTATAGCAGCAATGTCCACAATAGCCAAACTGTGGAAAGAGCCAAGACGTCCATCGACAGATGAATAATGATGTGGTGTGTGTGTATATATATATATATGTGTATATATATACACATATATATATTAGAATATTATGCAGCCATCAAAAGGAATGAAATCTTGCCATTTGCAACTACGTGGATGGAACTGGAGGGTATTATGCTGAGCAAAATAAGTCAATCAGAGAAAGACATGTATCATATGACCTCACTGATATGAGGAATTCTTAATCTCAGGAAACAAACTGAGGGTTGCTGGAGCGGTGGGGCGTGGGAGGGATGGGGTCGTTGGGTGATAGACAGTGGGGAGGGTATGTGCTATGGTGAGCACTGTGAATTGTGTTAAGATTGTTGAATCACAGACCTGTACCTCTGAAACAAATAATATATGTTAAAAAAGAAGAAGAAGAAGAAGATAGCTGGAGGGGAAGAATGAAGGGGGGGCAATCAGAGTGGGAGACGAACCATGAGAGACTATGGCCTCTGAGAAACAAACTGAGGGTTCTAGAGGGGAGGGGGGTGGGGGGATGGGTTAGCCTGGTGATGGGTATTAAAGAAGGCACATACTGCATGGAGCACTGGGTGTTATACACAAACAATGAATTATGGAACACTACATCAAAAACTTATGATGTAATGTATAGTGATTAACATAACATAATAATAAAAATAAATAAAGAAAAGAAAAAAAGTGTAAATGTCTCTTACAAAAGGGTAACTTCTAGTCAGGTTTTAGAGCTTTTCCATGTCTGCTACTTCTTAAAAATAATCAGCCTAAAATAATCTTTATGTCAAAGAGGCATATTTTGGGGTAGCAAATTCCACTCCCCTTCAATAGCTTTCAAATGTTGATGTGGGAAACAAAGGCAAAAGAAAAATTAATTTTCCTTACTACTTACAGTCCATTAACAAGTCCTTAAAAGAGGCAGAGTGACATTCCTCTAGGAGCTCAGCTGTCTGGATGTTCATGCTTTGCTAAGAGCAAAAGGCAATCTTAGCCTGACCCCCAGAATCCTGTGAGTCTACTTTAACATATAAAAATTCCTTCGGAAACTTCCTTTATTTCTAAACCCCAAGAGATATGTTGGCAATCATCCCCCAAGCATATGGTCCACCGATATGCATCTGAAGGGTCTCATGACTAAGGTTTTATTAAGCAGTAATAAATGACCTTTTCCTATCAACAGCTAGCCCCTTCAAGGTCCTGGAAACCTTGCTTCCAAAATTCCTTAGAGACTATCCCTAACCCCCTCCCCACTTGAAAGTATATAATGGGCCACTCCTCATGACCCCAGTGTAGCTCTTTCTGCCCATGGGTCCCGTCCCTGTGCTTTAATTAAACCACCTTTTTGCACTGAAGACATCTCAAGAATTCTTTCTTGGCAGTCAGCTCTGAACCCCAATATCTTTCCTACATCAATGTGATTTCTCTATGCAATTTATTTTGTTATCAATATTATAGAAAATAAGATTTTTATTCACCAAAAATGTTACTTTTTAAAAAAAAATATTTTATTTATTTATTTGACAGAGACAGACACAGCGAGAGAGGGAACACAAACGGGGGAGTGGGAGAGGGAGAAGCAGGCTTCCCACCTAGCAGGGAGCCCGACACTTGAGCCCAGGAACCTGGGATCATAACCTGAGCCGAAGGCAGTGGCTTAACAACTAAGCCACGCAGGTACCCCCAAAAATGTTACTTTTAATAGAAAGTGTCATATTTAACAGCACTCTTCTTTTAAATCATTTTCAAGCATCTATAAGCTTTTAACTGATAGCTATTTTTCCTGTTGCATTAAGTGTAACTTCATAAGAAATATGCTTCTTTCAACATTCCAGGAGTTTTTGCTTATAAGCTAAGATGTTTACATATAACCTAAGGGTTATCCATAAATCCAAGAACAAGTTTCAAGGCCCTTTTCAAAGTGATGTGTCAGTCAGGATTTTGTTTGCTTGAAAGAGAGAAAATCATAATGGAAAGTAAGCTCAGCAGAATGGTGATTTTATGAGGAATTTGGGCAGCCCACGGAACGGAAGGTGGGACCATGGGACCCAAGCAGCTCCTGGATCCCCAGAAATGTACCTGGCTGCCTCCCCATTCTTCCCTTGGGGAACTTGTAATAACCACCACAAAGGACCGATCAGCTACCATTCCCTAACCTCAGACAGTTCCCACCCCAGGCTCCTCCTCTTGCAAAAGCCTTCAATTCCTCAACTATTCCTGCCTCATCCTCATCAACACTTCCCTTATGTTGAACTTCCCTCTCCTCCTGCCTCGAGTAATAGAATAATCTTCCCTCCTCCCTCCTCACTGAAAAAGTTCCTCCTGTGACAAATGGGCATGCCTAGTTGAGAGCTGTGTCATCAATAAAATAATTATTTAAGTATGTAGTTATTGAGTGATAAAACAATCATTTAACTGCATAGTTATGGAGTAACCACTATGTGATGGCATGGTGCTAGGGCCTGATGAGAAAATAAAAAGAAAAACCACAGGTGTTTTAACAGTTCAGTGGAGAGAGGAACAGTATTAAATTATTACACAAAAGGATTGTAGCAGGGCCTGCTGCTTGTCCTCCAGGATAATTTCTTCCATCTCCATGATAAATGAGTTTTTATCTGGGCAGAATAAACACTCTATTTTCCAGACCCATTTGTAGCTGGAAATTGTCACACCCTAAAAGGAGAGGAGGGGTTGACCTTCTCTTCTCCTTTCCCCCTTCCTGCTGGCGGGCGTGTGTACATGATGGCCATCTCAGCAGTGCACAGGAGGCTATGCCCCTTGTGGCTGAGGAACCAGACAGAAGGAGGTGTGGCTCTGCTTGACCTCCTGGCTGCTCTGCCACCCCTGGGACTGCTGACGTCCACACTATTAGACCAAAGAGAAATAAGCTTGCCTCTTCTTGAAACCACTGTTACTCCCTCTATGACATAGAGGGAGGGAATATACATGCTAATATTACTATGTATTCTCAGACTGTAATAAATCCTATGAAGCAAGGAAGTGAAGACTCTGGCCTAGTAAGAAAGATCAAGGAAGATGTCACCCATTCAGTTATTATTCAAAGAAAATTACCTACTGACTATGAAGCGCCAGGCACTGTTCTAGGTGTTAGGCATGCACAGTGAACAAAATTCACGTCCTCACTGAGCTTACGTTATAGTTCCTACAACAGACAATCAATCCATCAGTAAATAGGTAAAAATATAAGTAGTGATGATGCGGCAAAGAAAAACAAAGCAACATTAGAGGAGAGAGAGAGGGGAGGTGCTATTTGGAGTAGGGTCATCAAGGAAGACCTCTCCAAGGCAGTGAGGCCATTTGGGCAGAGTCACGGATGAAGGGAGAGGGTGAGGATTCCAGTGACGAGCTGGGGACACTGTCCAGGAAGAGGGAATGGGCTGTGTACAGACTCTGCTGCAGACAGGCAGCTTGAAACGTGAGGGGAACAACAAGAAAGCCGGTGTGACTGAGCTATATGACCACATCAACTTTCAATTACCTACCAAATGAAACTTCACTGAGCACATTACATTTTTTTGGTGCAGTTCATGTGACCAATGTTTTGCTACCTTGAAAATAATCACTTAGAGAAGCAGAAAAATACGAAAAAGAATATTTTATACTGAGTTTAAGCTAATTGGAAATTATAAATGATACTGGATTGCTAAGCAATGTTCAAACACTGCCTTAACATGTTGCCATTATTATTAAGCTTTACACATACTGGCAGAGGTTAAATGAAGTGTGTCATTCAACACGTAAGCACCTTGAGGTTCAAATTTCTGTGTTTCCTGCCTCCAGATGTTTGCAGGTTTTAGTTGGGTAGTAATGGAAATGGGAGGCACATTCCTTCAAAAAACTATGGAAGACTGATAAGCCATCTATTTTTCAAGAGATAATGATAAAGGCAATATTTAGGAGAAAACACATGCATGATGCAGTTTCCAGAGTTCTTGAACACTCAGTGTCTTGGGACACTGAGGTCCCAGCTGAAGCAGTGGTAAAGCCAGAGTCTACAGCCGACAGTGACTCCAGAGGACTTTGGGAGTCGGAAGATTTGAGCTTCCTCCTCTCCTCTTTCTGCCCACCTGCTCTCTTACCCCTCCTTGACTCCCTGCTGCCAGTAAATTGCAGTAGATTAGAGAACATCCAGATAACAAAAAAGAGCTTTAGCAGAATTCTCTGGCTTCATATCACATTTACAAAATTAAGAATATTGCATGGATTTTTTAAATGTCCACAATTGCCAAAATATGGAAAAAGCCCATCAACGGATGAATAAAGAAGATGTGAGATATATATATATGTATATGTATATAAATATAACTCAGCTATCAAAAAGAATGACATCTTGCCATTTGCAAGAATGTGGTTGGAACTAGAGGGTATTATCCTAAGTGAAATAAGTCAGTCAGAGAAAGACAAATACCATATGATTTCACTCATATGTGTGAAAGTTAAGAAACAAAACAAATGAACATAAGGGAAGGGAAGAAAAAAATAAAATAAGATAAAAACACAGAGAGGCAAACCAGAAGAGACTCTTAACTAGGGAACAAACTGAGTGTTGCTGGAGGGGAGGGGGTAGGGGGATGCGGTAACTGGGTGATGGGCATTAAGGAGGGCAGGTGATGTGATGAGCACTGGGTGTTATATGCAACTGATGAATCACTAAACTCTACCCTGAAACTAGTAATACACTATATGTTAACTAACTTGAATTTAAATTTTAAAAAAAAGGAAAGAATATTGCATGGATTTTTTTAATTAAATTTTTAACACAATCTTATGCTAAAAGTGTTTTCAAGAGATCTCTATAAGATATATTTCCTCAAATATTCTGCCCAAAGCAAAATTAGGGGAAATAGTTAACTGCATACAATGTCACTGCCAACACTCTGCACCCTCCTTTCCTCTATATAAAAGGAACTGAGAACCTCATGGCAGACTCTTATGAAATATATAGGTAATTCAAGCGCAGCTAATATAATACAATGAAAGTCTTTCTATAAGAAGCATAATTATAACAATAAGGAAAGGGTGCTTAGTCTTTTAACAATAGCAGAATTTTTAGGAACAAAATTTTTGATGCAAAAGTTAATATTGTCTCATCTTGAAACATAAATGTATTAGAACTTATTGGTGCATGAATTGGCCTTGGGAATTTAGTTTTCAATAAAAAAATAGTATTTCCAGTTCATTCTGACAACTGGCTCAGCAATCTCCAATGCAGCTCCTTTCAACTTCTCCCCAAAATATCAAAGACAGAAGAAAGATAAATACCCAAAACCACAAAGAAAAATATAACTATTAGGCAGTCTAACACTATAATCTTGGAGGGATTGACAACAATTGCAAGGCTGTCAGGGCTAGGTTTAGAAAAACAAATCAGAATTCAGCAAATGACACACACTGGCTTCAATTTATGAGAAAATAAAAAAACAACCTAAAAATATAGTCAGAAAAGTATTTATTCTTCCAAACCATCCATGTTCCTGACCCAGAAAACTAGGGATTATGTCAATCAGAAAATCATGTAACTGCTCTTCTGTGCCAAAGGGATGTAAACCCACCCACACCTTTCTTCCATTTTTCTATATTCAGAATAAGGTTGCAAATCCCAGAGAACAGTCAGAACATAATATTAGTAGGGAATCTGGGGACTGGTGGAAACTCAAAGAATTCTAATAATTATATCCATGTGTACGGCACTATAATCACAATCTTTAATAAAGATCAGAAAGGAAGAAGTAATATTTTTATTCAAAAATCACATTGACATGTAAATAGAAATTCTAACAGAGTCTACAAAAAAAAAACTAAGCTAATAATGAATTTTCCAATGTCACTGGACAAAAAAAAATTGAATACAAAATCAATTGTATTTCTATAGACTCTCAATAATTAAAAAACAAAATTTCAAAATATTATTTATAATAGCATCTCCAATACATCTATTTTAACAAAAGATGTGCAGGAACTGCACACTGAAAACTATGCAATATTATTGAGAGAAATTAAAGAAGACTAAATAAATGGAAAGTTATACCATGTTAATGAATGAGAAGACTTAATATTGTTAAGATATCAATTCTCCCTAAATTGATCTATAAATTCAATGAAATGTTGATCTAAATACTATAATGCTTTTTGTCAAAACTGGCAAGCCAATGCTAAAGCAAAGGACCTATTCGAGCCAGTCATATAAGAAAAAAAGATTTTTATTAAATTACTAAAATTTTGTGCTTGGTTATCATTCAGCATTATTGTGGAAATGGTTAACTATCTAGAAATCCCTAAGAAAAAGGGCTGTGGCCTAAAACATGTCAGGTCACCTTTGGAGCCGACTAGAACATGGCTTACAAATGTCAAAGGAGAATGAAGAGAATGAATAATGAGAAAACCATTATAGGAAGCTGGAAAAAGTACAAAGTATGTTATGTAGAGGCAAAAATTTGTCTTAAATGATTACCTATAACTTGGAAGATAGAAAATGTACCCAATGAGTTCATGACCTTGAGCAAGGAGGTATCTAGGTGAAATGCTGACACCATCAGCTAGCTCATTCTGGCTGCATAAAATAGGGCAACACAATACAACTCCAGTAAGACTGAACCATATACAAATGTAAGGAGAAAATTTCAAAGGCTCAAAAATTGCAGCATTTGCTGAGTTGGGAAGTAAAACTATGTCATTGTCAGTTTATATCTTTATGTGTATCCATGATCTCTACCCCATTCTTTGTTCCTTTCTCATTACCTTCCTGGCTTTTATGTACATAAAACTTACTAGATATCATTTCTGCTTGGATTCCCACATTATAGTCAAACTTTGAGTTGAATTAATAGAGTTCAAAGCATGTTCATTGATTTGAAATTAACAGAGTTGAAGATGTTCATTGATTTGAAGTTTGATAATTAACTGAAAGAAAAAAGATATCCAAAAAATTAATATGCTAAGATCCAGTTTTTGTTTAAAATAAATATACTCCAGGGATGCCTGGGTGGTGCAGTTGGTTAAGCATCTGCCTTCGGCTCAGGTCATGATCCTGGGATCAAGTCCCACGTCAGGCTCCTTGCTCAGCGGGGAGCCTGCTCTTCTCCCTCTGCCTGCCACTCGCCCTGCTTGTGTGCTCTGTCTCTCTGACAAATAAATAAATAATTAAAAAATAAAATAAAATATATTCCATAGACGATATTACCAGATGACAGGCATCGTAGTGTTTCAGTGGTTACCTCTGAATGGCTGGTAGTAAATGGAGGCATTTATTTTTTTTGTTTGTGCTTATCTGCATTTTCAAATTTTTCAATATAAACATACTTCCATTCTGTATTCAGAAAAACAATAACCAAAAAGAAAGTCAAGTTTTGATTGAGATAAGCAGAAATTGTGAAGATCTGATCTTAAATGATGTCATGTTGTTTCCTATAGCCAAGCTATACATTGGAAAAAGTAAGTTTCTATGAAAAAAACAAAACAAAAAGTAATGATGTAATAGCTGGCACATACTAATTAGACTGTAATTGGAGAATGCTAACGGGGACCATTAAATATAAAAACTGTTTCTCACTAAAATCACTAATTTTAAGATAATATGTGAACAATGGTTTTTCCTACTCCCAACACGAAAATGGCTATTTAACTTCCAACCACAGTTTATTTTCATATTTTAATCCCATAAACTGCCAACAGTATATTGTTCCAGGATTATAATCACTATGGAGCAATCGTTAGAATATCAGATTGAACCCTTGATAAAAAGAAACCTTCCTAAAAATAAACAAGAACACTCTTTTCTATCTTAAATTTAGTAACTGATCAGTTTCCAGAATTATTATCCAAATTATTAGAGTATATTTATCCCAACAGTGACTTTACAAAAATGTAATGAGAACAAATTCTCATCTTAAAACCTAAATATTGTATACTTCAATTCTAAAATCCATGACCTCAGGCAAGCAGCTGACACTGTTTGGCTGATTAAAATATCAGAATTGGCCTACTCATCAGATACCATCAAGTTGACTTAAATATTGCCTGCCTGAGATGCAAAAAATAATGCTAGCTGTCTTTCAGGCAATGGGTTCGGGCATCCCGGGCATGTAGCTTCCATGGTCAAATAGTCTGTTGTTTAGATTCAGCTGAAGCAGATTTCTGTTGAGCATCTGTTGAGCTTCCACAATGTGAGCTGCCCAGAAGTAGGTGCTGAGGTGAAACACAGTTGAAGGACAGCAAAAAGGCCCAGTGACTGCTTCACCACTGGGGTCATTTTCTGGGTCATTTTCTGCTAATTCCACTCCAGTGATGGGAGTGCAAGACCCTAACGTGGAGTTTGCCTTCAAACAGAAAAGGGGGATGTTCTTTGTTAAGACTAGTTCTGTGTATTAGGCATGGCAGGATGAAGCCACACAGCACAGCACGATGAATATTTAGGGACTCAGTGGTAAACAGACTATAGACTTGGACTCTGCCTCAACAAGGACTTTTGCTAGAAAAGGTTTCCCAAATAGAGACTTTGTTTTTCTAAATTTTCAACATTTTATGACTTCAGCTTCATTCTGTCACCACTCTGCTGTAAACTTGGCAAGGTGAATGGCTTAAGCTCTGAGGATTCTTTACAGTTGGAAACAGCACACAGTGAAGGAAAGACTCTGCTATCAGAAAATTTATAAATAAGTTTTTTTTTTTAAGATTTTTTACTTATTTATTTGAGAGACAGAATGAGATAGAGAGAGAGCATGAGAGGGGAGAGGGTCAGAGGGAGAAGCAGACTCCCTGCTGAGCAGGGAGCCCGATGTGGGACTCGATCCCGGGACTCCGGGATCATGACCTGAGCCGAAGGCAGTCGCTTAACCAACTGAGCCACCCAGGCGCCCTCTGCTATCAGAAAATTTATATCCTAAGGCAAATCCTTTAAGATCTGTGAGTTTCAGTTTGCTGACCATTAAACTATGGATAATGAAAAAACCTACTTAATTTACCAAATGTTAGAAAGAATCCAGCTAAAACCAAAAATCATGTCATAAGTGCATTTTAAAATTTATTTTATTGGGGCACCTCAGTGTCTCAGTCAGTTAAACGTCTGACTTAGGCTCAGGTCATGATCTCCGGGTCATGGGATTGGGCCAGACATGGGGCTCTGTGCTCAGGGAGGAATCTGCTTCTCCTCTCCCTCTCCCCTCCCCCTGCTTGTGCTCTCTCTCTCTCAAATAAATAAATAATTTTTTAAAAAATTAAAAAAATAAATAAAATTTACTTTATTATGAATAATATTTCCAATAACAACTGCCTAATTGCAATGTAATGCAAAATCACATTTCTCTTTGTCCGTAATGAAACTGATGTTCACACACGAAAAACACATCTCCTATTAACTAACATATTAGTAATGCAGAAAACTTATTTTTTCTATCTTTGCATGCGTTCATGTGAAGAGCATTTTACAGATGTAATTTTGTAATTTCATCATCTTTACAATGGTAAACTAGTGGAAAGACCTTTTTATGCAGAGAAATAAAAGTTTTCCTGGTCTAGTATCAGTTAGGCTATTCATCTGTATTCAGTTATATCTCAAATTCGTTTCACTGGAATTTTATCTTTTATTACTTATAGTTCTGTGTCATCTGGTGGCAAGCCTGAGTGTATGAAAGATTAGTGTAAATTGAATTTTATGAATCAATTTAGTTGGAAAGTGCTGTAGATTACCTCACAATTCACTTCACAAACTTATTTCTTAATTCAGCTATTTGCAAGCTCAAAAATTGTTATACTGGTTTTCTTAAAGGGGATTTGGTGGGGCGCAAAGATGAAATTGGTTGGAAGAACACATCAGTGCTTACTACGCTATGGACAGTGTGTTCCTTTCATAGCAAAACTTGCTAATGTCTGGAAAAGCATGTTGTCAGTAGTTAATACTGACTTCTACTTCCAGGAAAAACAACTTACCATTTTAATCAGTAATGTCAATGATACAGGCTTTTACAGTAGGTATTGAAATTTCAAATTCAAACTTTTTTTTGGTGTGAATGTGTAACACTCATCTCTATTTCTGTGCAAGGAAAGTAGGATCTAATTTGTAGATATCACACCATTGAAATCTACTTTCATAGAATAGGTGATTCATTGAAAGGTGAGGTAGTAAAGACTGACAAGTAAGCACTTTCTAAGTCAGGCAGGCTACTGCATATCCTGCTTTGTTGATATTCTTCATTATATTTATTATCAATTTCATGGTGAAATTTAATACAGAGAATAAAAATGGACTAATCAGAATAAAGGGGGAAAGGATCTTTCAAATAAATACAAGATTCTTAGATTATGGAATGAGGAGTAAATGAGTGGCATATTGCATTTAGATAACGCCTCATGTTTTCAAATCACCTTTTTATGTAACCTCTGATTAAAAGATCACCGATTTCTGTAATGTATGGGACTATCCACATGAAACTATCTTCCTGTAAGGAAACCTCATTAAAATATGACTTGTAAACATAATGCTAACTTCTAATTCAGTTGGGAAGTTGCCAATCTAAAATGTAATTAATGAAACATAAGCTATAATGCTGGATATGATAATGCCAATGATTCAGGTAATTAAAAGAGTATTTCCAAGTAGTTACTGAAGAATGTCTGTGTTCCAGTAAGATTGGTCAGGGGAGAAGTACTCTGGCTGATAAGACTATTCTAGTTCATTATAATTACATAAATTATAAAGTATAATATATAAAGTGATATAAAACCATCCTGCTATATTTATTTCAACCCTTTATTTACCAAATACTATCATCTGAAATTGACTTTGTTTCTTAAATAGTTGTTCCTAATGCAAAAAGGAGGCACTAATCAACAAACAGAGGTATTCTATGCTGCCATTTCCCCAGTCTAATCTATTTTATTCTGTTCTATAAAGAGGTCTATTATCAATTTAATCTAACATAGATCAACTACCCCCACCATCACCAAGACAAAATGCCACCCCTAGTGAGCTAATGAAGTCAAATTAATGAGAAATTAAACCCAAGACTGTTTAGGACTGGCTTTCCCACTACTGCATTCCCCAGACCCTGCGTAAAACACAGCAGAATGGCTTTTACTTATGTATTAAAATATATATTTTTGTATATGTAAAGTACATAAAGGTTTAACTAGTAAAAGAAACTTCAGACATTTAAATGTACTTTCCCTTATTCACTCTGACCAATTTTTCTTCCTTTATTATTTTGAGGAAAATATAAGGTGTTTCTACAAATAGCTTAGGACATAAAGTCTAACATAAGACTACACATTTTTTTAAAAGACACTATTACAATTAGAAACTAAATATCCCTTTATCATTATCATGTTTTGTCTCTTTATTCAAGTAAATTATAAAACCTTTTTCAGAATTTTTTATATCTTTTTCCCTACAGTGGACAATGGTGAACTTCAATTCAATGTGAGATAAAGTAACATCATGTTACCTTTTAAAGTCATTTTGAAACAGACACCTTCTGCTATTCTGGGTGAAATTAGCAAATACTTATATTATTAATTTTTGCTTATTTTTCCATGAGAATCTTTATAGCACCGAGGGCAGTACTGACATAGGGAAACTGAAGGACTCCATAAAAATCTGCTTTTGGCTCCTTTGCTGGCTTCTAATCTTGCTGGGACCTGCACCCCAACTTTACACATGCCTCAGAATGCAAATAGTGTATGTCACCCTTTTAAGAGACTAGGAGTTAACGATTTCTTTAGAACAAATAACATTTAAGGAAGGACCAAGTGAGAATGACCAAACGAAGCTATCCCATGCATATTCCAGACCACTGGCGCTAGACGTCTCAATGCCAAGAACATCTGGCTTGAAGGAATAACACCTGAGCCCTCAACTCAGTTCTAACCAGTTCCGGGATGCCTGAGGGGACATGTATGCCAGACCACAATCCTCAGTAAAACCTCAGACCCTGAGCAAAGACAAGACTGTCTCTCCTTTCCTCTCTGAGTCTCACAGACACTCTGTACCTGCATTCTTTCTGTACCTTCGATAAAATCAGCTTTCACCTCCTGCTGGCTCACGCTTGATTTCTATCCTGTGTGCAGCCAGGCAACATCTTGGCTGCTCCTGCGGGACCCCCTCTGGGTCCTCAGATCTGGCCTGCCTGCATTAGTATTTCTCAGGCTTCTCTTAGTTACAAGTAAAATAAACTTAAATTCAGTTCACTGAGACAATAAAGGAATTTATTGACTCATCCTCAAAAGGACGGGGAGCAAGAATCCAGCTCTCAGGAACAATTGGTACATGAAACCACAAAAAACAGACATGAGAACAATCAGAAATCCCTCTCTTCCTCGCTCTCATTTTTTTTTCTGTTTTTTTCTTTCAGAATCACTTTTTCCAACACAGCTATAACTATTGACATAGGTGGCTCAATTTTTGCCATCAACAAGTTAAGGGTTTTCCATTCTAGTTCCACTAAAAAAAAACCTAATAGGTAGATTCAGGTGGTCCAGGCGCAAATCTCTACCCCATCATCTCTGGACCACTTAGTGTAACTGGAGAGTAAGGGTGTCCTGTGATCAGCCCAGCTTAATCAAGTACTTGCCTCCTGAACAACTATATCAGAGAGGCATGGATCCCAAAGTACCATAAGACCAATGCTGGGGTAAGGAAGTGGAATATGGTAGAAATATGGCAAGAAGATAGCAAGGCAACCACTCCTATTTGTGTCAGTTACTGCAGTGCATGGGAGACAGTAAGGAAAGATTTGACCTTGAGAATGTAGTAATGAAGGAATGATCGGATATCACTGTCTTGCTGCTTTACTGCCTATTCTTGCTGACTTAAAGAAGCAATTCAATACCAGCTACCTTCCAAAAACATTTTTTTGGTGAAAGGTATTATCTTTACTAGAGAGAGCAGCAAACAAAGAAAACATCAGAATGATAGATTCTCTTAATTTTGGTGACTTCCATTTATCATCTAAAAATTGCAAAGCTGACTTCGACACAAGGATGTTAATAATAAACACATATAACAAACTGTTATATAACAAATTTTGAAAAAGCCAAGATTTAGAGTTAGCGTTACATATGAGTTTGGAAAAATCAAGAGTATGGCTTTTCAAGAAACTGGAAAGTGAGGACATATTTCAGAAAGCAGGCAAAGATCAAACAAGCAAAACTGATTTTTTTTGGAAGGGGCAGGACGAAGTTTTTGGAAGCATGAGGTTGTGTAAGTACTTACAAAAATTTTTCAAATCATTCCTTATATTTTATACTTTTCTTGCCTCTGTTTCATTGTCATAGATAATTGCCAATATTCTCACATACCTGTAAAACAACTTTGGTAGTCAGTAAAAACTTCACAAAAAAATTTTTTTCTCATTCCAAGCAAATAGTGGATTGAACTACTTGCCCCCTTGGAGTTAGATGACTTGCTTTGTTCTTTGAAATGAGCTGATGTGATATATATCATTTTCAGGTGGAACTTTTTTTTTTAGGTAGGCTCCACACCCAGCATGGAGCCCAATACTGGACTTGAACCCACAACCCTAAGATCAAGACCTGAGCTGAGATCAATAGTCAGACACTTAATCAACTGAGCCACCCAGGGGCCCCTCAGGTGGAACTTCTAAGGACCAATGCACCATCTGCCACACTCACTCTTTCCCTCCGCCACAAGGGCTGACAAATTTTCCAGAGCATAAAGCAGCTGCTATGTCATCCCAAGAACCTGTGAGGGTGACACAGAGGACAGCTAATGCAGCTGATGTGTAGCAAGAGCAAGGAATAGCCCTTTGTTTTAAAACACGGAGACTCGGGGTTGTTTGTTATGACAGCATAATGAGCCCATCCTGACCCATATAATAATTACAGAAAAGCATGTATTTATAATGTTGGCATTTGACAGTACAGCAGTAATGGATAATACTTCAAACTGAAAACTCAAGAATGGATATTGTTAGTCTTAAATTTACTGGCTGTATTTTCTTTGTAATTTTCCATACTTTTCAAACTGTCATTAACGACTAGGTATTTAATAATCATAAAATAAGTGATACTTTCATTAAAGAACAAAAAAATTATATTAAAAATAAGTAAGCCTCATAATTTTAAATAATAAATTATTACATTGGGACCTTTTATTTTATCAGACCTTCTAACTCATTTTATCTGTATTATCACTAATGTTTTCTTCAAATACAATGCTCTTTGTTTCATAATGCATGTGCATATTTATACATGTTTGTTCATTACAGATGTAAAAGTCATTTTCTATATTTTGAAATATATTTAATGCACTATAAGTGTTTTTTAATGCATGTGGTAGTGCACAAGTAATATTTATAACCAAGTATTTCTGTTTACCTTTTACTGCAATATCACATTTATACATACTGCAATTGATTTTTATGTGGTATGAGGAAGAGTTATTTATAAATGGAACACATGTCTTGTTATCTTTGTTTTTTAACAGATACCAAAATGTGAACTGGAATCAAGGACCAGTGGAAATACAGCTTCCCATCATAACAGTCACCATTTTTGAGCACCAATTTTGTGCTGAGAACTAGGAGGAAAGCATATTGCAATTTAAATGACCTTTCCCATTTTCAAAAGTTGTTCATTTTAATAAAGTTTAAGACAGGATGGTATTTAGTGTTGATACATACAACAAAAGTCATATGCAGGGATGAACTTGCTTTCAATATTTAAAAGCATTTATCAAAACCTGCCCAAGCTAATCATTCTGCATTCCTTCAGTTCATTTCTCAAAAGGCATTAATTCCTTGTCATATCCAACTACCTGCAGTTGCCTGAAAGCTTCCTGCAGCCCACTTCTCCCACCCATGAACTTCTAATGTTACCTGGTCACAGAAGCCATTCTTGACCTCCCTGGGCAGGCAATGTATGTCCCACTCAGTGTGTATGTGTACATATATCGTGACACATTGATATAATTATTTGTCTTTCCATCCTCAGATTATAAAATTGATAATAATAGGGACTGGTTTATCCATATTTGTAAATCTAGACCTTAATACAGTATTGGGCAAGTGGTCAAGCTTAATACAAAGACTGTGAGGGGTGGCTGAACGCTCACATTCCATTATGCTTCCCACCACCTCATTGTTCTATCCTCCAAGAATAAATGGAGCTTTGTTCATGACTTCCACGCTTGGAAATGTTAGTCAAACAAACTTCACTTTAAAAAATCATTTTACCCTGATAGTTATTTACACTGATAAATATATACTTAAATTAAGCATATCCATATATCAAATATGTAAAAATACATCCTAAGTTAGCAACTGTCCTAAAGAGTCTCCACAATAGTGCCATTCGGTGCAGCTTCCTTGTGGCTATTTTACACCAGGCTTTTGGAAATAGTGACTTGAGTTGAACCCTAGGATCCTAAGGAGATGTGATAATTTCAACATGTAAATACATATACTGCCCCAGGGAAGATGCCTATAGGTTTGAAATTTTCCCAAAAAAACTATAAATGAAAACCCAATTAAAAAACCTATAGAAAACTGTGAAGTCTGAGGGATTTTTTTAAGATTTTTTATTTATTTATTTGAGATAGAAAGTGCGCACAAGCAGAGGGGAGGGGCAGAAGGAAAGGGAGAAGCAGACTCCCAGCCCAGCAGGGAACCTGATGCGGGGCTCGATCCCAGGACCCTGAGATCATGACCTGAGCCAAAGGCAGATACTTAACCGACTGAGCCACCCAGGTGCCCCTGAAATCTGAGTTATTAAAAATTAGTACAACAGTGTATGTATGTGAATGTGTTTATATTAGAATTTTGTCTATGTTTGGAAAGGAAGATTTACCAAAAAATGTGACAACATTTTACTGTGAGATACAAAAATAGAACACAATGCTTTTTTTAAGTTTTTATTTAAATTCCAGTTCATTAAAATACAGTGTAGTATTAGTTTCAGGTGTACAACACAATGATTCAACACTTCCATACAACACTCAGTGCTCACTGCAAGTGCACGCCTTAATCCCCATCACCTGTTTCACCCATCCCCCCACCCACTTCCCCTCTGGTAACCATCGGTTTGTTCTCTATAGTTAAGAGTCTGTTTCTTGGTTTGCCTCCCTTGTTTTGTGTCTTAAATTCCACATATGAGTGAAACCATATGGTATTTGTCTTTCTCTGACGAACTTATTTCACTTAGCAAAATACTCTCTTAGCTCCATCCACATCATTGCAATGGCAAGGTTTCATTCTTTTTTATGGCTAATATTCCTGTGTGTGTGTGTGTGTGTGTGTGTGTGTGTGTGTGTACACATCACTTCTTTATCCATTCATCAGTTGATGAATATTCACACTCTTTCCACAGTTTAGATATTATTGATAATGCCACTATAAACATTGGGATGCATGCATCCCCTTGAATTAGTATTTTTGTATTCTTTGAATAAATACTTGGTAGTGCAATTGCTGAATTGTTTGGTAGTTCTATTTTTAACTTTTTGAGGAACTCCATACTGTTTTCTATAGTGCTGCACCAGTTTGCATTCCCACCAACAGTGCATGAGAGTTTCTTTTTCTACGTATCCTCACATGTTGCTTCTTATGTTGTTGATTTTAGCCATTCTGACAGGTGTGGGGTGATATTAGAGTTTAGATTTGCATTTCCCTGATGATGAGTGATGTTGAACATCTTTTCATGTGTCTGCTGGCCATCTGGATGTCTTCTTTGGAAAAATGTCTATTCATGTCTTCTGCCCATTTTTTAATAGGATTATTCATTTACTGGGTGTTGAGTTGTATGTTCTTTGTATATTTTGGATACTAATCCTTTATCAGATATGTCACTTACAAATATTTTCTTCCATTCTGTAGGATGCCTTTTACTGATTGTTTCCTTCACTGTGCAGAAGTTTTTTCTTTTGATGAAGTCACAATGGTTTATATTTGCCTTTGTTTCCCTTGCCTCAGGAGATACACTGAGAAAGAAGCTGCTACGGCCGATGTCAAAGAGGTTGTTGCCTATGCTCTCCTCTAGGATTTTTATGGTTTCAGGTTTCACATTTAGATCTTTAATCCACTTCAAATTTATTTTTGTGTATGATGTAAGAAAGGCATCCAGTATCATTCTTTTGCATGTTGCTATCCAGTTTTCCCAACACCATTTGTTGAAGAGACTTTCTTTTTCTCATTGGACACTCTTTTCTGCTTTGTTGAAGATTAATTGACCATATAGTTGCGGGTTTATTTCTGGGTTTTCTATTCAGTTCCATTTATCTATGTGTCTATTTTTGTGCCAGTACCATACTGTTTTGGTGACTACAGCTTTGAAATATAACTTGAAGTCCAGAATTGTGATGCCTCAGGTTTGTTTTTCTTTTTCAAGTTTGCTTTGGCTATTTGTGCTCTTTTATAGTTCCATACATATTTTAGGATTGTTCTAGATCTCTGAAAAATGCTGTTGATATTTTAATAGGAATTGCATTAAATGTGTAGAATGCTCGGGGCAGTATAGACATTTTACCAGTACTTGTTCTTCCAATCCATGAGCATGGAATGTTTTTCCATTTCTTTGTGTCCTCAATTTCTTTCTTAAGTGTTCTATAGTTTTCAGAGTACAGGTCTCTCACCTCTTCGGTTAGGTTTATTCCTAGGTATCTTACTGTTTTTGGTACAATTGTAAATGGGATTGATTCCTTAATTTCTCTTTCTGCTACTTCATTATGGGTATATGGAAATGCAACAGATTTCTGGATGTTGATTTTGTATTCTGCGACTTTACTGAATTTATCTATTAGTTCTAGAAATTTTTTGATGGAGTCTTTCAGATTTTCCATTTAAAGTATCATGTCACCTGCAAATAGTGAAAGTTTTACTTCTTCCTTGCCAATTTAATGCCATTTACTTCTTTTTGTTGTCTGATTGCTGAGGCTAGGACTTAAGTACTATGTTAAATAACAGTGGTGAGAGTGGACATCCCTGTCTTGTTCCTAACTGTGTAAGAAAAGCTCTCAGTTTTTCCCCAATGACCATGATATTAGCTGTGGGTTTACAAGACTTCTAATATTAACACTTCCACTTGATCCATTTGGAAGCATTTCAATCAGAAGTAAAATGTTGTAAATGGAAAAACAAACTATAAAAGGAAGACATTAAAGTTTTTAAAGCAACCTGAATTGGATTGGGGTTGTATGAGTTTTTGGACAAAGACTAATGCCAGTTTTTGAAGAATGCAATGTCATTGTTCTATTAAAACTACTGAGTGTTTTCCTAGCCTAGAAAATGAAAAATACAATTCTTAGTTGTTATTAATGGGCTTTTTTTGGAAACATGCCATTACAGGGGAAAGCCCCTGGCACTGTTTATTTCCCAGAAATAAATACTGGGAAGAGTAAGGCAAGAGAAGGGCAAATACATTCTAACCTTAGAAATACGCATACCCAACCCCTTTCCTAGTTAAAATGCCAACAAAGATATAAAAAGGGAAAAAACATTTTCCCCATTCCATACAATAAATTTATTTGGAATTTCTGAAGTCATGGTGAACAAATATGAACATACAGATGGAGAAATAAATTTAAAAAAATCATTTGAATAACCTAGTTATCTTATCAGAAAACAAAAATAAGTTGACACACTTATTTTTAATTTTAAGAAGAAAACATGAAAGAATTTTCTAGCAACCAAGAAAAGTGATGTTCAAATTGGATGTAAAAAAAGAATTCTGTT
The DNA here is from genome assembly GCF_037043125.1 of Eumetopias jubatus. Lineage (NCBI taxonomy): Eukaryota > Metazoa > Chordata > Mammalia > Carnivora > Otariidae > Eumetopias > Eumetopias jubatus. Next base: position 56,360,117 of record NW_028274821.1, read on the forward strand.
TTCATAATGTAAGATGACCTCTTTAATCTTTAGTTACTCCAAAATTATTTCTATGGGTTTTTGTATACTAGGGGCTCTCCTGCTCTTTTAAAACATGTTTAAAAGGACATTTGATTTATTTCTTATTAATATTTAATAATTAAAGGCATTTAACCATTAATCTCTGGAAAGAGTTTGGACTGGACCACATACATTTTGATATGTGGAATTTTATGTTCATCTTCCTGAAAATCATGCAAACAATTCTGAATTCTAATTTCAACTAATCATTGTTTAAAAAAGTAGTATCTCCTATTTCCAGTGAACTTTTCAGTCTCTTTGTTTACTTTTTTTTTAAGATTTATTTATTTATTTGAGAGAGAGACAGCATGCAAGCAGAGAGTGAGACAGCGAGAGAGGGAGAGAAAGAATCCTGAAGCAGACTCCCCACTGAGCACAGCACGGAGCCTGACTCAGGGCTCGATCCCAGGACCCTGACATCATGACCGAAGCAAAAATCAAGAGTTGGATGCTTAACCGACTGAGCCATCCAGTCAGCCCACTTTAGGGTTATTTTCAAGTTGTATTGTTTCATTGTCATAAAATGTAGCATATGCCTTTTTCTCAAATTTATTATAATTTTTATTATAGTTCAGTGTACCACCAATTTATTTAAAATTTTCTAAGATTAAGAAGGTGCATTTCAAAAATAAAAATAAAAAAGGTGCATTTCATTTGTACATCACGTTTGACAAATATATACTGACACACATATTCAGATCTATATCTGATTCTCTAAATGCTTATTTTGTTTTGTTTTGTTTTTTAAGATTTTATTTATTTATATGACAGAGAGGACACAGAGAGAGAAGGAACACAAGCAGGGGGGGTGGGGGAGGGAGAAGAACGCCTCCTGCTGAGCAGGGAGCCCAATGCGGGACTTGATCCTGGGACTCCAGGATCATGACCCGAGCCGAAAGCAGACGCTTAATGACTGAGCCACCCAGGCACCCCCTAAATGCTTGTTTTTATTCTAATTTTATTCTATTTGATCTGTCACCAACCAAAGTACAGAAGTTTCCTATTACGGTCTGATTCTGTCACTCTTAAAAATATATTTCTAATAGGGCGCCTGTGTGGCTCAGTTTGTTAAGCGACTGCCTTCGGCTCAGGTCATGATCCTGGAGTCCCAGGATCAAGTCCCGCATAGGGCTCCCTGCTTAGCAGGGAGTCTGCTTCTCCCTCTGACCCTCCCCCCTCTCATGTGCTCTCTCTCTCTCTCTCTCTCTCACTCTCTCTCTCAAATAAATAAAATCTTCAGAAAAAAATATATATTTCTAATAGTAGATTTGCCAATGGGATCAACAAATACTGATTTTAATCACTCTGTATAAAAATTAATTTCAGGATAGAAATTTTTTTTAGCCAATTTTATGTCCAGGGCCTACCTCTTGAAGTCTGATCACCTGACTAGAACGCCACTAGACTGTATCCAATATGATAAAGTAATTCCCCAAAAGTGTTTGGAAGAAAGAATGGATACAGAGGGCAGACATACAAACAGCAACTATATATGGCCCCAGTAGGATCCAATATCCAAAACACTCCCTTCTGTTCTTTGGGAAATGAGGTAAGAAATTCCTTAAAGTGCTAGTTGTTACCTAGGGAAAACATACACGACACATTTTCTTAGAGGCATAATATTATTTCAGAATTTATCAGGAATAAAACACTTTTTAACAGTAAAACAAACATAATAATACTATTTTTTAAATCCAAAATTTGCATACATTTTTGAGATAAAACAAAATCCTTCAAAAGCATTTCCATGCTTGTCATCAGTTACTGAGACCTGAGAGCAAGCTCTGAGACCTCCCTGGTCAGAGTTCCTTCTCCCCTGCTATGCCTTTTACAGATAGCTCTTCTTCTCACAAAGGAGGCATTGGGCCAATTCTATAGTCCCATGAGTCAAGGAATTCCTCTGAATTTTGCCTTCAGCCTTATCCCTGGGCATTTCCACCAGAATCTCTCCTGTTTTTTGTATCCAGATTCTTCTCAGTTCTGCCATTTGCACTGACAACTTACTTTTGCTTTTGTTTTTGCCCGTGAAGCCTCTCCAATTCCCTCAGCTCTGCTTATACCCCACCCTCACACCAGGCCAAGGTCTCAGAGTGTTATACCACAGCCTGGCTCTAACACTCTGAGAGAGCTAAGAGAGTGTATCAGACATAAATATCCAGGAATACTAACATCTTCTTGAATGTATCCACATTTCATACTTGATACCTATCTTTGTAGTAAAGAGGTATATAACTTCACTATTGTACCTTGTACCTTCCTTTAAAAAGCCTAAGACCAATCCCAAATCTCCTGGTACTTCTGTTTGGGGCAAACCTGTGTGTTTGGGCAAACCTTTCATGATTTATGGACTTTGATCACATATCCCTTCATCTTTCATTTTACATGAATTTTAATTTTTACTCATCTATTCTCTTTCAGGGAAATGCTCCAAACTTCTAAAAAGCAAGGCAGAGGCCATCAATTCTTATGTCAGCTGAAATGGTATTATTCTTCTCAATGTATGTTTGAGTTTTTATAGTTCTTAAGTCCAGTTGCACCTATAAACTTTGAGAAGGGGAAAAAATGGGAGAGGATGTCATGTGGAACCAGATAGATCTGCCATAAAATTCCAGCTTGGGCTCTTACCGGCATACATTTAAGGAATGCCCTTAATAAAGTTACTTAACTTCATTCTGATACACTTGGGCTAGAACTTTATTTAATATCTGGTGTGCTGGGGTGCCTGGGTGGCTCAGTCGGTTAAGCACCTGCCTTTAGCTCAGGTCATGATCCTGGAGTCCTGGGATTGAGCCCAGTGTCAGGCTCCCTGCTTAGCAGCTTGCTTGTGCTCTCTCTCTCTCAAATAAATAAATAAGTAAAAATCTTTTAAAAAAAAATACCTGGTGTGCCTTTGCTCTGATTCTAACTAGGGGGTCATGATGACACTTTGGAAGCCCAGGTATCAATGTCAGCTGGGACCCTACGTCCAACAGTCCTTGAAATATCTGAGTGTTCCCCCTTTCCCAAGTGTAAGAGTTACCCAAGTGAATGACTAAGTATCTGCTATAATAATATCAGCAGCACACCTCCAGATCACCCACAATGATGTACCTAATTCAGGTCTAGAGATTTGTGTGTAGGACATCTATTGGGGATTATGATCTCCTGATCTTTTATCACCTGTAAGCAAGAAAAGGAAGAGAGATTTGTAGACAAAGGGAGAAAACCAACTAAAAATGTTTGCCATAGAGCCTCAGCCAATCCCACAGGCATCAGGCTTGACCCTTGACCAAGGCAGCTCCCCTCAACTGAGGGTAATTTCCAGAGAGGAACTCAACCAAGATACCTGGTACCAGGAGTTGTCCAAGGAAGCAAACCCTGCTGTGAGTCATTGGCACTCAATATTTTGGCAGCTGGGGGAAGGTCCTGAAATGGGGGTCTTGGCAGCATACAGCGTCCATTACACTAAGTGAGGTTAAAACAAGAGCCCCTACACACTGTATGCAGAACCATTATTCTCCAACAGTCTTGAGGATCTAAATTCAGCTTAGCACACCAATCTCCTCTTAGCCTCTCAGGTCCTCTCTCATCAACTCTAAGGTGCTTCCTTGAAATTTTGCATCATAGCATTCTCACATCCCCCAAAGGCCTCCAGAGATTTTTTTTTATTATTATGTTATGTTAATCACCATACATTACATCATTAGTTTTTGATGTAGTGTTCCATGATTCATTGTTTGTGTATAATACCCAGTACTCCATTCAGTACGTGCCCTCCTTAATACCCATCACCAGGCTAACCTATCCCCCCAACCCCCTCCCCTCTAGAACCCTCAGTTTGTTTCTCAGAGTCCACAGTCTCTCGTGGGTCGTCTCCCCCTCCAATTCCACCCCCTTCATTTTTCCCTTCCTGCTATCTTGTTCTTTTTTTTTTAACATATAATGTATTATTTGTTTCAGAGGTACAGGTCTGTGATTCAACAGTCTTACACAATTCACAGCACTCACCATAGCATATACCCTCCCCAATGCCTATCACCCAGCCACCCCATCCCTCCCACCCCCCACCACTCCAGCAACCCTCAGTTTGTTTCCTGAGATTAAGAATTCCTCATATCAGTGAGATCATATGATACATGTCTTTCTCTGATTGACTTATTTCGCTCAGCAAAATATCCTCCAGTTCCAACCACGTCGTTGCAAATGGCAAGATTTCATTCCTTTTGATGGTTTATAGATGTATAAACATTGATTGATGTCATGTAGACTTGTCTGTTCTCCAGAAGGTTTCTTAACTACTAAGTTAAATGGGTTAATTGAGAAACATATCAAAGATGAGGGAGATTTTCCATCCTCACACAACCTACACCAATGATGTTTTTGCAGAGCAACTTATTACAATTATTATCACTGAACCACTGCTGCTAATCTTGAACCATCCTGAAGATATTTCTACAGTGGATATTTAGCTTACAAAATAGATGGGGTGCAGTCAGCAGGAAGAAGAAAAAATAAGTCTCTCATTAGGATAACCAGGCAATTAGGGGAGGACCTTGACATATGGATAATGTCTTTAGAAAGCTTCAGAGGCCCAGTTGTATGGCGGTTGCAATTAGCATCTAACAAGGAATTAGATTTGTTTATACACGCTTCAGGGGGAAGAAAGATTACAGAGGATATTTTCAAGGCACCAAGTGTGATGGGAATTGATGAAATATTGAATGATACCCTAAAAAATAAATTTTCTGGAATTGATACTTAGGTCTGTATAACCGGCCATGCTGAGAGAAGTGAGCTAATAGGCTTCGGGGTGATTTTCTATCCAAACAAGGTTAGAGCAGCTTAAGCAATTAAGAATTCTGAGCTGATTCAAGATTATAGAAAAACTGTGATGTGCAATATATGCTCATGTGGGAATTCTTAAAAATCATCTCTGTGATTGTCCAATGATGAAGCCATAATCACAATGCTGGCATCCCCAGGCTTCCTAACGCAGAGGTTTCTGTGAATCCAATATTCTCATTAATTGTATTCCTTTCAGAGATCAAGAACTAGAAAAAAAATGGCCCTTTAGGCATACTAGCAAGATACGATGTCCTAATGAGAACCTATACTGATTCTTGACTTCATAATGTCCTAATGAGAACCTATACATAATTCTTGACTTTCTCCCACTGGATTTATAAGGGGAAGGGAATGATTTACTCCCACCGGACAGGTAGTACATGGGAAAGACAAAGCCCAGGCAAAATGAAATCCTGAAACAGCTGATTGAATACAAGAAGACTCGTTCTGGCCCTTGCCATAGATCCAATGATTTAATGTAGCACATGGAATCCAACTGTGTTGGGAGGTGGCCGACTACACTTCTGATACTAGCTTATATAGACTTGATTATACTCAGGACAACACTGAAGGTTTCTTGTTTACTGTAGACAACAGGAAGCTGCATACACATTTTTGCTGAATAACAACAGCTTTAAATTAGGTGGAAAGATATGACTTAAAGATGAGTTACACAGATAAGCAATTATTTTATTCATCCTCATATTGAGACTAGCCCAAGGCATACTTTTCATTTCCATTCCTCTGTCATTAACATTTTTATTTTTAAATAGAACGATACAGAGTTTGATTTTCCCTTAGCGCTTTGGGTCTAAGCAACAAAAAATGAAACACAGACATTGCTTGCACCCTGATTACTGTACAGTATGCCACCCCAATTTTCCTATCTGCCTCCGACCAGGCTATGCTATGAGAGCTATAAGCCCCCTGGCTCATAGATGCCATGCACTGTGGCAGAAAGCCAACCATAGAGTATTTTGTATTAAGGTGGAGCAGGAACTGAGTTTGGGAGACAAACTTCCATGGGCATATTTCAGGAGACTTCGACCTATAAAATATTAAGAGGTATGTTATTATCTCAAGACATGACGGGTAGATGAACTCCCTTACAGAAAATTTGGAGAAAAATATTACCATGCAGCCCTTACTGATGTGGATTACACTGTATCAGGTTCCTGTGTCAAGATATTATTTTCTACTGTTAATTCTCCAATATCTCAGATTTTGTTTTCATATGTAACACAGTAGCACATATATAATAGTGTTAGTAACCACATGGTGGTGCTTTCTTTAAATATTTGAGATGGACTGTTGATATGATACCCATCAAAGGGTATACTCTTTTCCTGCTCTCTCTGTCCCTTTCGTCTTGTCTTTGTGGTCCAGGCAGCTGGAAATAATTTGGATTCCTGAAAAATCTGTGGATAAGAGCAGCCCGTAAGCCAAAGGAACACACCCAGAAAGAACAGTATTATCTCCTGTGAAGAATTCAGGGCCCCTCTGGGTGGAAGGTGGGGCACAGTACATCAATATTTAATTCTGGGTTCTATGCTGATAAGTTAATATACTTTCTGGAATGACAATTCTAGCTGCCCAATTCTACATTCAGTCAACCTCCATGAAAGTAGACCCAGGATCTGAGAAAAGAAAAGCTATTTGTCAGCTGTCATCATAAAGACAGTATCGTACTGGCACAAAAACAGACACATAGATCAATGGAACAGAATCGAGAGCCCAGAAATGGACCCTCATCTCTATGGTCAACTTATTTTTGACAAAGCAGGAAAGAATGTCCAATGGCAAAAAGACAGTCTCTTCAACAAATGGTGTTGGGAAAATTGGACAGCCACATGCAGAAGAATGAAACTGGACCATTTCCTTACACCACACACAAAAATCGACTCCAAATGGTTGAAAGACCTAAACGTGAGACAGGAGTCCATCCAAATCCTAAAGGAGAACACAGGTAGCAACCTTTTCGACCTTAGCCGCATTTCTTCCTAGAAACATCGCCAAAGGCAAGGGAAGCCACGGCAAAAATGAACTATTGGGATTTCATCAAGATAAAAAGCTTTTGCACAGCAAAAGAAACAGTCCACAAAACCAAAAGACTACCGACAGAATGGGAGAAAATATTTGCAAATGACATATCAGATAAAGGGCTAGTATCCAAAATCTATAAAGAACTTACCAAACTCAACACCCAAAGAACAAATAATCCAATCAAGAAATGGGCAGAAGACATGAACAGACATTTCTCCAAAGAAGACATCCAAATGGCCAACAGACACACGAAAAAGTGCTCAACATCGCTCGGCATCAGGGAAATCCAAATCAAAACCTCAATGAGATACCACCTCACACCCGTCAGAATGGCTAAAATGAACAAGTCAGGGAACGACAGATGTTGGCGGGGATGTGGAGAAAGGGGAACCCTCCTACACTGTTGGTGGGAATGCAAGCTGGTGCAACCACTCTGGAAAACAGTATGGAGGTTCCTCAAACAGTTGAAATTAGAGCTACCGTTCGATCCAGCAATTGCACTACTGGGTATTTACCACAAAGATACAAATGTAGGGACCCGAAGGGGTACGTGCACCCCAATGTTTATAGCAGCAATGTCCACAATAGCCAAACTGTGGAAAGAGCCAAGATGCCCATCGACAGATGAATGGATAAAGAAGAAGTGGTATATATACACAATGGAATATTATACAGCCATCAAAAGGAATGAGATCTTGCCATTTGCAACGACGTGGATGGAACTGGAGGGTGTTATGCTGAGTGAAATAAGTCAATCAGAGAAAGACATGTATCACATGACCTCACTGATATGAGGAATTCTTAATCTCAGGAAACAAACTGAGTGTTACTGGAGTGGTTGGGGATGGGAGGGATGGGGTGGTTGGGTGATAGACATTGGGGAGGGTATGTGCTACGGTGAGTGCTGTGAATTGTGCAAGACTGTTGAATCACAGATCTGTACTTCTGAAACAAATAATGCAACATATTTTAAGAAAAAAGAAAAAGAAGAAGATAACAGGAGAGGAAGAAAAGGGGAGTATGTCACAGGGGGAGACGAACCATGAGAGATGATGGACTCTGAAAAACAAACTGAGGGTTCTAGAGGGGAGGGGGGGTAGGGGGATGGGTTAGCCTGGTGATGGGTATTGAGGAGGGCACGTTCTGCATGGAGCACTGGGTGTTATAAACAAACAATGAATCATGGAACACTGCATCAAAAACTAATGGTGTAATATATGGTGATTAACATAACAATAAAAAAATTTTAAAAAAAAAAGAAAAGCTATTTGTCTTCCTTTCCACAGGGACCACCAATCCTATAGTGTCTTATTTTCTTTTCTTCAGACCCTTTGCTATGTCCACTTTTTTCTTAGTACAGCTTAGATTCTTTACTCCATTTATGTATAATACTATCTTATAAACACATTCAAGTCTTTTTCCCAATTATTCTCCTATTATAACTGGCTGATAAACCCATGGCCTGGATCAATTCCCTGTTAGTTTTCTCCAGGATTATATCTAAAATCCTGAACAAAGCTCAGGACAAACACGAATTTGCAGATTGGTACCAGTTTAAGTTCATGGTTTTGAAACTCAGATCACCACTCTATGAAGTCCAGAGGTTCAGAAATTCAGGACTTTGCAATGCTGGGAAAAAAAATCTTCTTGTGTTACAAGCAATAAAATGTACGATTGAAAAGAAAAAAAAAGGCACTGAGAAAAAACCTCCAACAAAACTTTTCAATTGGATGAAATTACTCAGTGCAAAGCTAAGAATAAAGGATTATCCATTTCTCAGGGGCCTGACACCTGCATTTTAGCTGTCACTGAGAGAAAAAGATATGCAGAGAAGAAAGCAAAGATATAGAGCATTTCTGGAGATCTTACTTTGAAAGGAATTCTAGAGGTAATAATTGGCATATGGAACTGACTTCAATCAAATAAAAATGAAGCTTAATAAATTTTGACAGAGTTACACCAAAAGCTTAAACTAAAAATTCATGTGACTGTTCCTGATTTAAAATAACCCTTGAACATCCAACTGTCTATGAGCATGTGGCAGGATGAGAAAGAAGTATATCTCCCAAGGAGGGCATATTTCATGACAGCACTTTAGATTTGAACAAGAGGAATAACAAAAAGAAAGCACCTCTCCAGAGATAGAGCCAGAGGCTAGAGAAAACAATGGGTAAGGAAGCTCCTTTAGAGATCACATCGGGCCCTTTAAAGAACATCCCCCACTGCTAGGTCAGAGCATCCTCATAATGTCTACCATCAAGATTTCAAAATTTTTACAGACCAGTGACTACTGTGTATTTTACATTAAACTCATTTCTGAATGGAAGTACTTGCACTTAACCAAAACTCATGCCACCGTCATAAATTATGTTTTAGGGGGTTGAATTTTTTTTTAAGATTTTATTTATTTATTCTAGAGAGAGAAAAAGAGGAGGAGGAGCAGAGGGAGAGGGACAAGCAGACTCCGGGCTGAGCATGGAGCCCGACACAGGGCTCGATCCCAGAACCCTGAGTTTATGACCTGAGCTGAAACCAAGAGTCAGATGTTTAATCAACTGACCCCCCAGGCACCCCAAGGGTTTGGAATTTGTTTATCATAGTTCCCTGGGCCAAGAAGAGCTATCCCTGGATCTACTGACTTTCAAATAGGGACTACTTTGCATCTCCAGAGATCCTGGACTTAGACTATGATGCTATGACTGCATAAGACATATGGGTTTTCTCAGCTAAGAAGCAGATTAGTATGCTTTGTGTTTGGAAAGAAATATGAACCAAAGATCTGATGTCAAGAGAGTTCAACTATGGTAGACTTTTTTAGTGCTCACAATATCTAGTTTGCCTCTCTTTCCAGGTAAGTGAAAGACAACACTTCCCAATGTTAATTTGCCTTAAAATTAGATGGGGCTCATTGACTAGTTCCGGCCAGTGGTCTGCAAGTGGAAGGGACATGTCAATTCTGAGCAGAAAAGAAACACGTATAAGCTTCCCATGTTCCTTCTTTTCCTGTGGCAAAAAAACACAGAGACTTCATGGTGAGGTCCCAGAATCAAGAGACTGAAGCAGTCAAAATCAAAGAGTCGGAGCATGGAAAAAAGTTAACCTGGGGAGTTATGTGCAGCAAACTGGGAAAGTGTGAGAAATAAACTTTTGTTGTGATAGATGTGTTAGACACAGGGACATTTCTAATCCGCAGAATAACCTAGCCTGAATTCAGACTAGATTTTAGTGAAATCATGCACATTTAACTTAAAATCTAAATTGCCATTCAACATTATTTTCCTTCAGCATTTTGAGAATGTAATCCCATTATATTTTGAGATCTATTATTACTGATAAGAAGTGTGCTGATAATTTAAAATGTATTGTTGTAAGTAATCTTTATTTTCTTTCTGCTAGCTTTTATAATAATTGTATCTTTTAATATCATGCCATTCTACCATGATTTCTCTGGTGAGGTTTGCTTCCTTTTTTTTCCCTGCTTGAGACGCAAAGTACTTCTTCAACTTCAGAATTCATGCTTTTCTTCAACTTTAGAAAATTCTTAGCCAAGACTACTCAAAACATTGCTTACTAGATATATATGGGCTCTCACGGTGGTTTCCATATCCCTCAACTAATATTTTAATGTTTTCCATCACTTTGTCTCCCAATGGTGCATTCTAAGTGATTTCCTCAGACGTCTTGTCCAGTTCGTGAATTCCCTTTTCATCTGTGTCTGGTTTCCTGTTCAGGCTTTGCATTCAGAATGTTTTTTGTAGAGAGACTTTTTGTAGAGAGACCTTTTCAAGTTTTCTAATCCTTTTTATACATTTTTGGTTCCTACCTTATGACTTCTGTTCTTTATCTCTTTGAATAGTTTAAATAAACTTATTATAAACTTTCTATCAGACTTCTGTTATTTCTAGTTCTAAGCATCTAAATTATTCTACTTACCAGATCTGGGACTCTCCCCCACAATGGTTCATTCTGTGTTGTTTGAACATTTGCACTATGAGCTTATCTTCATCCTGTCATTCTGTATTCTTTTTTGGGAAAGTCCAAAATATGCTCAGGACTATGAAAATGTCTGACATAGCAGTTTCTTGCACAATATTGCAAGTCCCAAGTATTTCACTGGCTCTTAATTTCTTGACCCCTCATATGCATCTGACACAATTCTGATGTTTTCATTTTTCACCCATAGACAAGCTAATGGAAGGTGAACTTTCTTGCTGCTTCCTAGAGTCAGTGAAAGGAGATTTTCTGGTGTTCACTTCAGGGATGGGGAAGCCCTTGCTGATTCTGGCTTTAGGCAAGAAACCTAGTAGTGGTTTCCTAGGCATTTGAGACCTATGGCTAACCATTTCTCCCTGTCTGTGCACCTAAAACACAAAACCAAGCTGTTAAGATCTCATTGTATTTTCAATAACCCCATGGGGATGTTGGCAGAAGCCCTTGCTCACAGCTCTGATATTGCATGTTTTCTTCGTTTTTGTTTCATGGTCATTTTTCTTGCTTGGTTTTGAGCTTGGCTATGTTTCCAAATATTCTTTCGTTTATTTTAGCCATCATTTGCTTGTGTGTAGAGCTGTTTGTATCTTATTTGACATATTTCTTGTGAAATCTAAAATTTAATCTTACCTTGATCCCAAAACCAGACAAAGACTCCATCAAAAAGGAGAATTACAGACCAATATCCTTGATGAACACAGATGCAAAAATTCTCACCAAAATACTAGCCAATAGGATCCAACAGTACATTAAAAGGATTACTCACCACGACCAAGTGGGATTTATCCCTGGGCTGCAAGGTTGGTTCAACAACTGCAAATCAATCAACGTGATACAATACATTAACAAAAGAAAGAACAAGAATCATATGATCCCCTCAGTAGATGCAGAAAAAGCATTTGACAAAGTACAGCATCCTTTCTTGATCAAAACTCTTCAGAGTATAGGGATAGAGGGGACATACCTCAAGATCATAAAAGTCATCTATGAAAAACCCACAGCGAATATCATTCTCAATGGGGAAAAGCTGAGAGCTTTCCCCCTAAGGTCAGGAACGCGGCAGGGATGTCCACTATCACCACTGCTATTCAACATAGTATTAGAAGTCCTAGCCACAGCAATCAGACAACAAAAAGAAATCAAAGGCATCCAAATCGGCAAAGAAGAAGTCACACTCAAACTCTTTGCAGATGATATGATACTTTATGTGGAAAACCCAAAAGACTCCACTCCAAAACTGCTAGAACTCATACAGGAATTCAGTAAAGTGGCAGGATATAAAATCAATGCACAGAAATCAGTAGCATTCCTATACACCAACAACAAGACAGAAGAGAGACAAATTAAGGAGTCGATCCCATTTACAATGGCACCCAAAACCATAAGATACCTAGGAATAAATTTAACCAAAGAGGCAAAGGATCTGTACTCAGAAAACTATGAAATACTCATGAAAGAAATTGAGGAAGACACAAAGAAATGGAAAAATGTTCCATGCTCATGGATTGGGAGAACCAACATTGTGAAGATGTCAATGCTACCTAGAGCAATCTACACATTCAATGCAATCCCCATCAAAATACCATCCACTTTTTTCAAAGCAATGGAACAAATAATCCTAAAATTTGTACGGAACCAGAAAAGACCCCAAATAGCCAGAGGAATGTTGAAAAAGAAAAGCAAAGCGGGCGGCATCACAATTCCAGACTTCCAGCTCTATTACAAAGCTGTCATCATCAAGACAGTATGGTACTGGCACAAAAACAGACACATAGATCAATGGAACAGAATAGAGAGACCAGAAATGGACCCTCAACTCTATGGTCAACTCATCTTTGACAAAGCAGGAAAGAATGTCCAATGGCAAAAAGACAGTCTCTTCAACAAATGGTGTTGGGAAAATTGGACAGCCACATGCAGAAGAATGAAACCGGACCATTTCCTTACACCACACACAAAAATAGACTCCAAATGGTTGAAAGACCTAAACGTGAGACAGGAGTCCATCAACATCCTAAAGGAGAACACAGGCAGCAACCTCTTCGACCTCAGCCGCAGCAACTTCTTCCTAGAAACATCGCCAAAGACAAGGGAAGCAAGGGCAAAAATGAACTATTGGGACTTCATCAAGATAATCTTCATGACATTTTAATCACGATTAAACTAGAAATATAAAACATAGAATAGATATCTATTACACCCAAGGGTATGTCACATTTACTAGATATTTACTACATATTTCTTATACACTCTCAATATCCCAATAAGGCTTTGAGGTTTAATTTATGCAAAAATATGAACATCTGCCTTTAATATAAACTGAGACTTTTTAAACTAGTTTCTACCTGTTTACTGGTGAAATATAAATACTTGTATTGTCTTAGTAAACTCTCCATTATTAAATATAGATATTAACTCATTAGGAGGCCATTATGTTAGTCTAATGGGAAGAAGAGATGTCTTGAAACAGAGCAGTAACCATGGGAATGAAAAAAATCTGATTTAAGAGATTTTTTAAATTACAATTAATAAAACTTAATGAGATGTGAGGAGTGGAAAAGACAGAGATATTGAGGACAATATCCATGTTTGTAACTTGATGGTAGATGGAAGTGCCATTGATTGAGAGGGAAAAGACCGATAAAGGAGAGAAGATGGGAAGTTTAGTTTTGTGGTAAATTTTTAGTAAAAACTCTTTTTATTGAATAATTTAGTATACCATTGAAGGAAGGTATTTTGGAGTAAGGCACAGCTTCATGGAAACACATGAGCCACTGGAGAGGCTCTGAGTGACTAGAAAGGGCAGAGATGAACAGTTAATAACAAGGCCCAGGATCTAGACAAGATACCTAAACCTCCTCTCCTGGAGGTGTTGTGATTAGGTCAGGAGGTCAAGAGCAGCTTTTTTGCATGCAGCTGAAAGAAAGATATTGACATAACATTTTAAACACCCTACTTCCGTCTCTAGCCCATCATAACTAATATATTCTTCAGTGATAAAGAAATAAAATAAAATTTATCTTTCTGCATTGAAAACCTGCAGAGCAAAAGGCTCCATACAAATAAAATGTCCAGGGGTGCCTGGGTGGCTCAGTCAGTTAAGCGTCTGCCTTCTGCTCAGGTTATGATCGCAGGGTCCTGGGATCGAGTCCCACAGCAGGTTCCCTGCTCAGCAGGGAGTCTGCTTCTCCTTCTCCCTCTGCCCCTACCCTGCTCATTCTCTCTCTCTCTCTCAAATAAATAATCTTTAAAAAAAGAAAAGAAATAAAATGTCAAGTTCCTTGATGTTCTAAATGGATCTGACAGTAGAGAAACATTTCTTTCTCAGTAGCACTACAGCATCTTTATGCTGGAGTCATCAGCACAGTCATTAGCATCTTAATTTAGCTGTGGGTGCTTTGTGTGTGAAGTAGATGGAGTGCATTTTGAGAGGTTTTTTTGGTGGCCAGTCTGGCTGTGATAGTGTTGAGAGATAGCCCGAGGCACTTCTTGTCCAACATTCTGCATGTCCCTAATGAGAGAAGAACGATTTCATCACCAGACAAATATGTGTGAGAGCCTAATAAGGCGGTTAGAGCTATTATCAGAGCAAATGAGCCACCTAAGTGACAGCATGACTGAAGTGTAGACCACATTCTCCTCTGCCTTTGCCTGCAAACATGAATTCATATTCAGGTACACTCTGTCAGTCTGCTTAAGGAGACCATTATGGAATTTAAGATTTCAAACTTCAGAGCCGGCATCTTTTCAGACTGGAGAGTATATAAAAGTTGCACCAAAAATGAACCCACAGAAACACAGTCCAATGATGGGAAAAGAAAAGGCCATATTGTTGTTTTGTATTTATTGCTTTATGGCCTTCCCCCACCTCAAAAAAAAAAAAAAAAAAGACCCATAACTTCGTGGACCTCATAATCATCTCTGCTCTAACAGAAAGATAAGCCAGGGAAAAGAAACAAAAGAAAAATTTCCCCAATATAGCTTCCTGTATGGAATGTAAAAACTTTTGGAAAGGATAAGAATGTCTTAATTGATTAGTTAATTAATTCTATAAACATATTGATGTCCTACTACTAATGAGGCTCTCATATCCCTGGGTGAACAAAAATGAGGACTGCCTCTACAGTCAAGCTTAGGGATGTATGGCCAGCCATTAACCAACTTGCAAAACAGTAATTTTGGTGCAGTCAGCCTCTTTTTTTTTTTCCCCCACATCATTTCTTGTTTTCCATTATTCGTCTCTCCTTTCAGTCATACCTTCAAAGTCTCCTCTCAGAAATCCCTGACAACGCTCAGTGACCTGCTTAAATGGCCTATTTAAAATAACTAAAATAGGACAAGAGAATGTTCCTTAAGTAAAAATCGTATAAATTTTAACAAAAAGGCTACAACATTATACACAGTGAAATCTCAAGCAAAACAAGAATGGCTGATATCAATATATTTTTTAAAGATTTATTTATTTGAGAGAGAGAGAGAGAACAGGTGGGGAAGAAGGGCAGAGGGAGAGGGAGAGAATCTCAAGCAGACTCCTGGCTAAGCCAGGAGCCCGATGAGCCCAACCCGAGGCTCCATCTCACGACCAAGAGATCATGACCTGAGCCAAAACCAAGAACCCAATGCTTAACTGACTGAGCCACCTAAGTGCCCTAATATCAATATTTTTAATGAAATGTTTTAAAAGTCCCCATTTGTTTCTTTCCAATCCATTTCATAGGCAGCTGAGTCAATGTAGTACAATGTAATTCTAATCATGCCATCTCCCCCATGAAAATCTTTCAACAGCTTTTTAATGATCTTAAGATAAAAATCAAATCCTTAAAGTAGCCTTCTAAGCTTTATATGGTCATCTAGTGCCCCTCTCCTTTTAGCTCAGTAAGTATCAACCAGCCTGGCTTTCTTTTAGTTATTAAAGAGTGGATTTTTCCACATCAAGGGATTCTAAGTTTCCTTTGCCTGCAATGGTTCACCTGTCCCTCTACTGTCCTCCAACTCTCAAGCCACCCCTCTACACACACAGACACACACACACACACACACACACACACACACACACACACACTTTCTCTCTCATCATCTGCACAATCTACCTTTCAGGTCTCTATTCAAAGTATCAGTTCCTTGGAGAGAAAGAAAATCTCCCTTCCCCTTCTCCATTATTCTCTCTTACACTGCCATGTTTCCCCTCACCCCATAGGACTTTTCATATATTGTTATTATATTTATTTAGGCAATTACTATTTAATTTATTTCTCCCCTCCGGACTGTAACCTCAATGGGGGTAGGACCATATTTGTTTTGTTCAATACTGAATGACTAACATGCAGCATGGTACATAGTAGATACTCTTTAAGTATTTATTGAATGAATAAATGAACAGCTAGCATATTAAGATGAATAAAAATGAGAACATAAACATATTCATCATAAAACATAATTTCTGAAATTAGATTCAAATTAGTTCTGAGTTTCTTGGCAAATAAAATGAAGAGACTGATCAATTGGGATCAACTATATAAGATGAGTCAAACCATTTCTTCAAGGCAACAAAACCTTTCCTATCAAAAAACGTAGAAAACTTTCTCGAAGAGATAACATTTCTTCATAGTACTGAGCACAGTTTATAATTATACGTGTGTATGACTATTAATAGGTGTGTCCTACATTAGAGCACAAACTTCTCAAAGGCACAGACTTTGTTTATTTTGTTCACCATAATATTCCAACCCCTAACACAGTGCCTGAAACATCAGGAAGTGCTGCTAGTAAGTGCTCCTTTATTAATCCATTTATTCTTTCATTCAACAAATATTTACTAAGCAGTTATCATCCGTGCAGCACTGTCCAAGATACTAAAGAAGTACCATGAGTAAGTGATGAAAATAGTATACCTAATAATTTTTTAGCAATGGGAATCACAAATTCCATATGGCAGCTTTTGGGTTTTGTTGCTCTTGCTGCTGTTGTTGGCATTAAAGTATGAGAGAAAGCATTACAACATGGGGAAGCCATGCAACAAGAAGCATAATGAAAGTTTTCCACAGACTTCACTTCTTAAAGGCTCAACTTGAATAAAAGTTGGAGCAACCACAGGTGGTGGGAAAGTACAGGCCCCTTAGTACCACTTCTCTCTGCTGAGCTTATGGCAGAAACCTGGAGGAACGAACACTCAAGTCCGTGTCTGCTGATGACGGCAAGGAGTGCTGGTTCCTTTGTGCTCACTCTTCTACAATGTTCTGCAGAACAAGGCTGGTTTGCCAAATTTTCTTTTCTTTATAGCAGAAGACAGTGGAGAGTCACCCACTTTTCTTTCCTCTTTCAAGTCAACTTCGTGCTTTCAAGATCCTAATTCCACGTAGCTTTTATCATTTGAAGTCCTTTATAGTTAGTTACTCTACAGAAATACATAGAAGGGTAATGAGGGCACCAAAAACAAAATCATGATACTTGGGCTACAGCTCCTCAATGTTAACTACACTTAAGGCCACTCTACCTTAAATTCCTTTAAGTACGATACACCAATCACCTAAATAAATGAGTAATCCGATCCCTTCTCCTTCAAGGGCATGTTTTGAGGCACAAAAATGAGAAAAGCAATTGACGATAACTCCCTCGTGTTTCATGTGCATTATCTGCATGTGTAAGGACCTCCAGCAGAGTGATCCCATTGCATAATTCCTCTGCATCTCATGAAGTCTGCTTATGAACATCAGCAAGCCTACTAAAGTTCTGGAGAGATCACTACACTTGTACGTGAAGTTGAGCAACAGGTAAACTCAGTGTCAATAATGAAGCAAAACTAGATGGCTGTTTTCTGCTAAACAGATACATCCCTACTAGACCTGTAGCTCTGTTGAAGTCAATCACTCCAGACATCATTTTCCTTTGCATAAAATGGGGCAAAAATATCTGTCTTGTCTGTTCCACAGAGTTTTCTAAGGATAAAGTGATGCAAGGTACATGAAAATGTTCCCTGACATTTCCAGAGGTGGGAAGGATATGTGGTTAAGCTCCTCAACTTTGATGACCAAAACATACTTGATCTTTTCTAGGCATGTTTTTCCATGTTCTTCCACTCAGTTTTCCATGGAACGTGTGTGGGGTTTTTGAGTTGAGCATTAAAGGAAGGCTTGTACTTTCTACTTTCATCAATGTTTATCACCAGAAATGTATTTTAAATACAAAGCATATTCCTCTTTTGCCTGGAAATATATATACTTAAATCTCTCTGGATGAAGATATTAGAAAATTTTCTATGTGATTTTTAAATTAGTTCAAGTTAATTGTAGCTCCAATTATTATCACAATGTAAAACCTATTTGGACATTTAAAAAAATGTAGAGTAAGAAAGGGAAGCTTTTTTCCTTTTTTTCTTTTTTTTCTTTCTCTCTCTTTCTTTCTTTCTCTCTTTCTTTTTGCAAAGTAGGAAAGAATATCAAATCAGAAAAACCAAAATAATTTCAAAAACAAAACATAAAATTGCACATCCTTCTTTCAGTGAAATAGTCCAAATGAGAGAATCAAATTGCCATTACTCTCACTTAAAAAGCTCCGCAATCTCTAAAAACGAATGAGTCACAAAAGCTTGTTTTTGTATCATTTATCTCAGATTTCCCTTTTCAGCAACATTTTTGAAAGCAGAAATAATGTCAGTGATAACTTCCTTTCAAAGGGCCCAAAATGGAGTCACTTGTGCTACGCCCCATGGCAGCAAGCCCAAACTGCAATTTCAACCTCTCCCAGGAATATAATCTTAAACTAGGCCATCTGGAATTTCCTGGTCAGTACCAGCGAGATAATCTGCCTGATAGACTGTGTGGCCCCTGAAGAAAAATGAGGTAATCTGCTCTTTCCTTGTCCCAGCCCACTTCAGCCTATAAAAGTCTCCCACTTTGTTGAGCTCTTTGGAGCTCCTTTCTATCTGCTAAAATGGGATGCTGCCTGATTCATGAATCACTGAATACATCCAATAAGATCTTTAAAGTTTACTCAGTTGAATTTTTGTTTTTAACAGCTTCATCTCATGTTCTAGAAAAATAGAGCAGAAAATTCCCCACCCCTAGTGCACTGGGTGTAGAACTGCATAAATTATTTAAACAAACCACAGGACCTATGCTTGCACTCACTTTTGAATGATTCTCTTTGATATGAGTTACTTCCCGATAGTGGGAACTCGGCTCTAATCTTCACTGCCCTTTATTTCTCAGACTTATCTACTTTACAGTCGGCTATATGTCATAGAATTATCAAAGCCCTAGTTGATTTCTTGACTGTGAGACTGGAGAGGCTTATATCAAATCTGTTTTTAGTGACTTTACCTAACCAAGAAAGTTAGTGCTATTCATTTGCTGAAACAATCGTTCAAAAACATTTATTGATCCCTTTGTGTACTAGAATAGTGCTAATTATATGAGATAAAGAGGTTAAAGGCTACATTCTTGCATGCAAGGATGTCACTACTCAGTTGGTACAGACAATTAAGAAGACAATTATTATACAGACATACAAAGCAATCAGAGAGAGAGAGAGAGAGAAACACAGATTACTACAGAAGCACAGATAAAAGGTTTCTAATTCAGATATGCCCTGATTGGAGACTGTTGGCCTCGGGAAGCTGTAGGCAGGTGAACTAAAAGAAAGGCATCTTATATGATTGATTTACTGCAATAATAATTATATTTTGTGGTATGTCTGCTTAAAATTAGTTTCCAAAAACTTTTTGGTAACTTTGTAGACTTACATGCTAAATTAAGTAATACATATTCATTAAATATCTAGATCATTTTCTACGTAAGATTGAACACTGAAACATTAATTACTAAACATAAATTTAAGTTTACATACCTTCTTATTTTACATGGTACAGAAAAGCTAGATATTTCAGGCTATTAATAAACATGTCCTTTTTTTGCCACAATAAGGAGCTATACTATAAGGAAGCAAATCCCTGTAAAAATTATGAGATGGTATATTCATAAGCTTTGCCAGTCTGCTACAAAATGCTGGCATATGACACACAGTTCATAATTACCTATTTCT
The DNA here is from genome assembly GCF_037043125.1 of Eumetopias jubatus. Classification (NCBI taxonomy): domain Eukaryota; kingdom Metazoa; phylum Chordata; class Mammalia; order Carnivora; family Otariidae; genus Eumetopias; species Eumetopias jubatus. Next base: position 56,380,073 of record NW_028274821.1, read on the forward strand.
TAGCTTTGTCTATATAACAAAAGTTATTAATAGTTAAAACTTATAATCAATGTATGTAAACGAGACTATAAGGGCAAAGGGAAATAACTTTGTGTGCAAAGCATGCAAGGAACATAGGATGTGTTATTGTTAAGGAAAAAGAAGAGTAATTTGGGGGTGCCTGGTTGGCTCAGTTAGTTAAGCGTCTGCCTTCAGCTCAGGTCATGATCTCAAGGTCCTGGGATGGAGCCCCATGTCGGACTCCCTGCTCAGAGGGAGCCTGTCGTTTCTCTACACCATTAAGGAAATAAAGACTCTGTGTTCTATCAGAATTATTCCCTGTGCTTTAATGTTGAGTTTACCATGCCCTTGATTATTTAAAGGAACCAAGTCTTCTTACTTTTAAAAGAGCTAAGGATCTTTTAATAATTTTGTTAGCTCCAATATTTACTTTTGAAATCTTTTATTGTCACTTCAGTTAAATGGCAGCCAAGCATTGTTTCTCAATGACCCGTGATTAGATTTAGCCAGCTATTCAAAATAAAATATTTTGCCTTCCCAAATCTAATCCTAAATAATATCTTTTGCACATAAAACTGTATGTGGGACTTCCCAGAGGGCCCTTAGAAAGTCACTAAGGAGCTCTCACTTCCTAAAAAGAAAGATACAAAAAATAATTAGGGTTTTTTTGATATGTTGAATTGGATGGGAATTGTTGTAAAATAAAAAAAAGATACTTAACCTTCCTTAGGTTATGTCTATATGGGTATCTGATAATATAAATAATTTTTAAGTTATTTGAAGTTTCTAGAAATGTGTCAATGCCCTTGATTAATGTCCATGATATGTCCTAGCATTATGCCTAATACCAAATGAAGGATGTAAAGGCCAAGAGCAGACCGCCCCAAGATGGACCACTTTGGCATGAACATTATTTTGAGTTAAAAGCAATCAATACCCAGAAGATTCAGAAAAAGCTCTTTACTTCCCCTTCAACTGCCTAAATTTACCCTGGAAAGGAGAGCCTGTACCACAAGAGAGCTATTAATACTAATTACTCTTTACCTAATAAATGTATCTACATAACAAGGCAAACTTTGTTTTCCAAACATCTCCCCTCACCCTCCTGTTACTGGTTTTCCTCCACTTTCTATCTCTAGACCTCCATCCCTCCCCTTAGTTCAGGTTGTGACATAAGCCTCATGTTACCAGAACATCTTCAGAATTTAATATTTATGTGGATTCCCCATATGTACAAAGCTAAATTTGATTTCTCCTGTTAATTTGTCTCATGTCAATTTGATTCTTAGTCCAGATAGGAGACATTGAAGGACAGATTAAATTTCTTCCTTCCCAACAAGGGTCCAGAACAAATATCCCCAAAATGTGATACTTTAGCATGTGGACCATTTTGAGCTAATGGCAACTGAGAACATGTAGTCTTAAGAGTAGCTTTTGCCCCAACCTTAACTACCAAGAAGAATCTAAATTGGGGATCTTTCCCAGAATAAGAGTTATTACCACAGATAAATTTTGTCTAAGTGACCCATCTATATGGCAGAGCAAACATCTAATTACCAATCATCTGCTCTTCTTATTGCCCTGTGAATTGCCCCCCTCTCCTTGGAAGCCTCTATGCCATTCTTTAGCTCAGGATGGCATGTATATCTCATTTTACCTTTCTTTCTTTGAACCTCTCATGTATGTGAAGTTTCCATATGTACAAAATTAAATCTAATTTTCTCCTGTTAATCAGTCTCATGTCAATTTAATTCTTAGACCAGCCAGAAGAAGCTGATGGGTTCACGAGATTGCTAACCCAAGATCAAGAAGAACAAGTAATAATTCCACAGGACTGTATGAATTTATGAAGGATGACTATGGGTTTTATTTGGAATATTACTGATGCTTTAATGTTCTATTTCCTGGATATAAGGAATCCTTTCCTCTTTTTCCTTAAGCTATCTATAACTCACAAAACTATTTAGTAGATTTCGCTGTTGTAAAGATAAATGAAACATTTATCTTTTTCTCCCCGCTTAATCCTCCTCAGAATTCAGAAACTTTTGTGTATTCTTATTTTTGTGGCAATATAATTATTTTCATAGGTTTGATAAAAATCTGTCCTCCTTGTAACAGAACATAATTAACAATATTGACTATATAACCAAGACTTTGATTATAATGTCATAGTTGAGAAGGATGTGCATAGAATCAGATATGACCAGACAGTTTTAAGGAACTAAGGTCAGCTTTAAGGAGCCAATGCTTACAAAGCCTTCTTGGGAAAACCAGCCTGAAGCCTGGTTTATACATTTCCAGCCTTATAGGTAAATAAGGAAAGTCATTCCTGGAAGGCCCAGAAAATAGGATATGTTGGGGAGCTCAAAAAGAGAGGAATTCACCCAAATCTATAAGTACTGCAAGTAAAATCTGGTGACAAGTTCTTGGCTCAGCTTCCTAGCTTCAAGAGGCTTTTAAAAGTTCAATCTACAAATCTTATAGAAACTTCCAACAAAGCAAACTTTAAAAGGTTTATGTGGGTAATTACCATCCTTGCTGCACCTATGTAAATAATCAGGTCAAATCTAATAAGACCAAATTTATTTTGTGATTGAAAATAATCTTACTTTGATTATCATTGATCAAAAGGGAGGTGACTATACAGAGAAATTTTACGTTTCAAGAGAAAACTATAGTACAGTCTTGTAAGTTATCAAATTCTGGTCCTGTTCATTGTCTCTGAGTTATTTTTCACCTCTTTATAAACTTCATGATATTGTCACCTATCGTAAAGTATATGAGATCCTGTCATCTTACACAAATTGTCAGCACTTGAGAAATTTAACATTTTTACAGTTTTTCCTTTAACATCTGACTAAAACCCTCCAAACAAACATTTCTAGTTTTTCCCCCACACTTCTGAGTTGGGAGTCATTGAAAATTAAAATCTGACTGCCCAGATCCCTACTGAACTATACATTGTCTTCTAGCTGGCCTTTCCCCCAGGGATCTGAAGAAGCCCCAAGAGTTAAAGCCAGATGACTTGATATAAACTTCAAAGGGGCTCATCACTCAACAGATCATGTATCAGCCTTCATGCCTCAAGGTGCAGCTATATGGCCACAGAGAAAGTTCATCAGAAATCCTATATCTTCCACATTCTTCTAGAAAATAACCATGGCTGTGGTGAATCCCACCAAAACCCCTCTGATGTCTATACCATCACCAAAACATTCCAACTGCAAACTGAAAAATCTGTCGTATTGCCATTGCCATCCTCACCGCACCATCTACAGACACATCAAGCCCAATGTCTAGGAATCTTCTTGACTGACTACTTTCTGGACTCAGGAACTGGGTTTATAGTCTGTTCTAACCATTAATGTTTGTTCTCCTTTTTATTTCCATAGGAACCCCCTTATTAAATACCCAACTGCTCACACTGTCCAGCAAATACCCTCTCCTGCCAAGTCTCAGTAGATGTTTCCACTAGTCCTTCAATAACATAAATCTGCTTTAACAAAGCAGAAAGACTAGCTTTCTTAAGTTGTTCAGTGGAATGCCTGGTTTCCCTAGAACAAAAGGGAGGACTGACCAAGACCAAGGGCCTTAATTTTCTTTCAGCCTGATGAAATTTTAGATAGGCTTCTTCCTGCCTCTAGGCCCCTGACCCTCCGTTAGAGCTTTTACTTCAAGAAAACTCTAATTGTAGGAGTGCTTGGCTGACTCAGTCAGAAGAGCATGGGGCTCTTGATCTTGGGGTTGTAAGTTCAAGTCCCACAGTGGGTGCAGACATGGCTTTAAAAAAATAAAATCTTAGAAAAAAAAAACCTAATTGTAAATTCTTTCTCATTACTTTTGTTATGTAAATCTTTTTAAAAGCCTCATTTTCAAAGCAATCCAGAAATGTCTTTCTTAAAAACCTGAATGCTGGGCTGCCTGGAGGGTAGCTCAAGGTCATGATCCCAGGGTCCTGGGAACGAGCTCCTTCCTCACCAGGCTCCCTGCTCAGCGGGAAGCCTGCTTCTCCCTCTCCCACTCCCCCTGCTTGTGTTCCTGCTCTTGCTAACTCTCTCTCTGTCAAATAAATAAAATCTTTAAAAAAAAAACAAAAACAAAAAAACCTGAAAGCCATCCTTCTGAAATAGAATCATTAAGGAGCTTAATGCCCCATCTCCCAGTTTCTGTGGAAGGATATGAGCCTAACTTTGGCAGGCAGCTTTCTCCAAGTTGTAAAATTATCTCTTGTCATGAAGATACAAAGTGGTTTTTCCTTTGGATTAAGGCAATTAGCAAACAGAGATGACCTAAGATTCTCCTTCTGTCCCCAGCTCTCTGTTACAGGGGAGATGAGCTCAGACATAATTGTAGTCTCCCACAAACTATCGTTAATAGCCTTGAATAAAATCTTCCTTGCCTGTTTCACACTGTCCCATGCAATTTTTGCTTTGACAGAAGCTACCATGATCTATTAAGAACCTAATAGTTATGATAGACCAAATGGATTAAGCCAGTTTATAGCAATCTGCACAACCTTTGATAAATTATCCTCCCTGAGGCTCAGTCTACTCACCCTTCAAACATGAATTTACCGTGGGATTTTTGTAAAGATTAAAAAATGACTGATGTTTGTAAAACCTAGCTCACAGACCAAAGAATCTGACAATGTAACAAACTGTTAATGCCTCTTCTTCCTAACCCATCTCCTTAGCCAGTCACTTAGCACACTACAAGATGATTGTTTTATATGTTGTGTGTCATAGGTATCAGAAACTTCTCTTAAGAGATTGCACTTAATCTGCAGTTACTCTTTTAATGAATAAATTTCAGATATAAACTCTCGAAGGAGATGAGGCCTCCCATTGTTCAACGTAGCGCCCCTTGCGGGCGCCATTTTGGCACTCCATAGATAGACAACATTCTGGAGCAGCTGAAGAGACGGACAGACTAGAAATGTGGAGAGTGTGCAGAGGCAGTAGAAGAGCTAACAATGAAAAGCAGGGATTTACATGCTTCCACAACCCAACAAGAGCCTCTTCCCAGATTAGAAGCTCCCTAAGGCCAAGTTCTGCTTCAGGCAGCCATGCCTGTCATCCCTATCCAGAACAGCATCTGGAGGCATTCTCCCTGGAAGCTGCTTTTTCTGGCCTCGTTCTCTTTTAATCCATATATTATTTTAGGCTGATAACCTACAACTCTATTTTATGAAACAGTTTCAATAAATGCAGTCTTTTGGAGGAGGTGTCATTTTCTAAAATTAACTCTCTCCCTTTATTAATACTTGTTCTTTCACGTTGGGAAATGTGAACAGTAAGTGCCCTTTTCATTGGTTTCATTCATCTGTTAAGTATCAAGGGGCCAGTAAGTACTTCAATCAATACATGCAATCTTTCAGAATTAAATTGCCCTGTTAGGAAGTCAGAGAAAATGTCTTCATGGGATAAAACACTTTGTGTTCCACTCAGTTTCCTTTGTTCAGTTGTTTTGGAACAAATATATTTTTTTGCCTAATTTAATTATTACCTGTGAATGTTTGTAATCATCCTTAGGCATTATGTAAGGGGGGAGTATTTCCTATTTTTAAAAATAGTATTCTGATTCTGACAGCATTTTTTTTTAATTATTTTGGTAAATTGAATCATATTAAGAGTAGAAGAGGCTCAGACTGTTTAAATAACATCTGTGATGACTGACTGGATTAAGGGAATATTTTGTCTTCTCAAAACCCAGATCATTGTTTACCTCAGGGGAGGGTGGGCTATGAAACTACTCATGGTCTCCCACACCCCCAAGTTTGATGTCTGATTTCTGCCACCAGTGGAGAATCAGAAACAGCCCTAGGATGGGGGGAACAAAGAAAGAGGTTAAAATCATTAAAACCTAGAAGCTTGCAAAGTGGGTCTTTCACATAAACCTGTGACAATAATGTGCCATGAACTCAACCCTCCACAAATACACTCACATTATAAAATACTCACATTATAATAATAATGAAATCGATCTTCCTAACTGACAGCCTACTCTGTATTACATCATGTAATATCTAAAACATATATTAGCAGCTCAAAGTATGGCTCAAGAACATCCTAGCATCCTCAGGACCCTTTCAGGGACTCTGCAAAGTCAAAACTAATTTTGTAACAATGCTAAGAAGTTCCATGTCTTTCTTCATTGTGTTGGCATTTGTACTGATGATGAAAAATTTATCCTGGGAAAAACTCATGGCACCTAAGCATGAATCAAGGCAGTGGCACCAAAACAAAAATGTATCAGTCATAACTATAGTCTTCACTGCCATGAACTTGCATGTAGGAAAAAAATAAATAAATAAAGCCAGCCTCACTTAGGACTGTTTTTAATGAAGAGGTAAAAATTATTAATTTTATTAAATTTTACCTATAAAATGCTCATCTTTATAATATTCTATATGATTAAATGGAAAGTACACATAAAGCCCATCTGCTGACACTGAAACATTATGGTTGTCTTGAAGAAAGGTGTGTGATTATTTAAGTTGTAAGCTGCACTTGCCACTTTTCTCATGGAACACAATTTTTTCTTGGAAGAACAGCTGACAGACAAACAGTGGTTTTCAGACTTCGGTATTTGGCAGATATCTTGTTGAAAATGAATAAAGTAAACCTGTCACTTCAAGAAAAACAACTAACAATATTTGTGGCCACTGATAAAATTTGAACTTTCAAATGAAAATTTGAATTTTGAAGTCTTGTATTTACCACCATGAGCTTGACAGCTTTCCAATACTTAAGAGATTTTTCTGATACAATAGGTGATGAGTTAACAAATGTGATTTTTGTTTATATGCTGTGGTAAAATGTGTCAACACTTAGAAGACCTGTATAATTCAGTAAACCAATATTTTCCAAATGATCCATACACACAATGGATAAGATTATATGTGGGTGAAAGATCCATTCAAAGTGCCAAGCAGACCAATGGGTTTTAATATTACACAGGACAGAATGTTCACTGATATGGTTTAAGATTCCAGACTACAACAAAACTTTTTATAAACTACCACTTGCTGAGTCTGGGTGAATATCAAAGGAGAATATCCACAATTACTGGAAAAGGTTATAAGAATAGTCTTCTCTTTTCCAACTATGAATCTGTGTAAGGCCACATTTTCTTCATATACGTCAACCAAAACAACATATAGCAATAGATCAAATCTAGAGGGTATATATGATAATCTAGCTGTCTTAAAGACATTAAAGAGATTAGCAAAATAAAAAACAATGCCACTCTCTAAAGCTTTTTTAAACAGTTATTTAATGTTATTTTTGTTAAAATATAATGGGTTTGTTATTGCTATTTTAAATAAATATTATAGAATACTTCTTAGTTTGATTTTCTAATACAGTAAATGTCGATAGATATATAACACATAAATAAAAAGCTTTTGAAATCTTCAATAATTTTTAAGAGCTAAAGTTTTGAGTTGAAAATATTTGAGAACTGCTGCTTTAGATATATACTTTTATTTTAACTCATTCATTCTTTAAGATATTAGACTATTACTGTATTTTCAAATGAGCTGCCTGAGATTCAAAGAGACTAAGTAACTTGCTGAAGGTCACTCAGCTGGCTGGTAAATGCCAGAGCTAATATAATTAGCCACTGGATATATGTATATAGTAGATGAAAATAGTGCAAAACAGCCAGGTAGGGCAAAACAGGAAAAAATTAAAAAAAACTAACCCAGGACACTAAACATCCCATAGTTGGTCAAGAGATGAAAACACAGGAAACAGGTTTATAAAATACGTATTTTTGTTACTAGCTCCACGGAAATTTTTGCATGCCCTAAAGTTCTACCAGGGAATCCTGTTATCACTCAGGAGGATATCCAACATCATGCTAGCTTTTCTGAGGGCTACAGTGCATTTGGCTGGGACATCCCCTGCACTGGTTACCTATTTGGAGCTTTTAAATGCTACAGCAGATGGCTGAACAGGTTTGTCACCAAATGACTTAGATCCTTGGGATGATAAGTAGCCCATCTGGCCTTCCCAGTAAATGTCTAAGAGGAGAAGGAAGTGTGGCAGGGCTTAGATTCACTGAGTACCTGGGGCCAGGATGGCGTCACCTGCATAACATCCCATGGAATCTTTACAACAGTCCCTAAAAAGAAAAAGGTTTCCATGTGTTTAAAACAGGACCCAGATTAAGGCTTCAAAAGGTCTTGTGAGGAGGAAGTGAGTGAGTGCAAAATAGGTCGTCCCCCTCAGAACAGTGGGTCCTACAGAGAGACAAAATTTTGAGAATATGAGGCAAAAGGGAAGACAAGCGGGGGGGGGGGGCAGAGCAAGACGGCGGAGAAGTAGGAGACCTGGATTTCGTCTGGTCTCAGGAATTCAGCTGAATAGGGATCAAACCATTCTGAACACCTACGAACTCAACAGGAGATCAAAGAGGAGAGTAGCAACAACTCTCTGAACAGAGAAGCGACCACTTACTGGAAGGTAGGACGTGCAAAGAAGTGAATCCGAGGCGATATCCGGGAGGATAGACGGTGGGGGAGGGGGCCTCCGTCGGCCGCTTCTGGCAAGTGCTAGAGCAGCGGAGCACAAAATCGGAACTTTTAGAAGTCAGCTCCGCGGAGGGACGTCCTTCCAGTGGCTAAGCGGGGGGTGGAATCCTCCCGGGACAGTGTGGTCTCAGGACCCTCCGGGTCACAGAAAGACCGGGGGTGCCTGAGTGCGGCAGAGCTCCCAGGTATCGGAGCGGGGAAGCCGGCTGCAGAGACGGAGCCAAGGCGCGGGCTCTCAGATCTGGGTGGCCATAAACTGTGATCCGCGGCCCAGTCGGGCTACTGCTCCTCCAGCAGGGACCCAACAAGCGGCAGAGCCGGGGAGACTCCCCTTCCTCCCCCCGGGGGAGCGGTGTGGAAGCGCACCGCAGGGATCTGCTGGGTTTGGAGACGCCACACGGGGTCAGGTACCAGAGATAGAAACGCTCCATCACAGGCCGGGTGAGCACGGAGTGCAGCTGGAGACCAGGGAGACGGGAGTGACTGCTTTTCTCTGGGGGCGCACTGAGGAGGGAGCCCCAAGTTCTCAGGTCCTCCGGGCGGAGATTGGGAGGCAACCATTTTCACCCCGGTCCTCCAAAGCTGTACCGAGAGCTTGCAGGGAACAAAAGCTCCTGAGAGCGAACCCCAGCGGCTTGCTTAGCCCAACCGCCAAGGGTGGGGCAATTCAGCCTCCGGCAAAGACATTTGGGAACCACGGCAACAGGCCCCTCCCCCAGAAGATCAGCAAGAACAGCCAGCAAGCCAAGACCAAGTTTACTGATCAAGGAGAACGGGAGAACTCCAGCGCTAGGGGAATACTGCACATAGAATTCATGGCTGTTTTTTACCATGATTCATTAGTTCATAAAAGTTAATTTTTTTAACTTTTTTTAATTTTTCTTTTTCCCTTTTTCAACCAACATCTTATCAAACCCTTTTTTAAAAAAACATTTTTTATTTTTCATTTTTAGAGTCATATTTTATCCCTTCATAGTAGTTACCCTTATTTTTGGCATATATATATGTTGTTCTCTTTAAAATTTTGAGATACAGTTTCTTCTAACAGATCAAAATATACCCTAAATCAATAGTGTATGGCTTTGTTCTACTCTCCTGCCTGATCACATTCCCTCCCTTTTTTTTCCTTTTTTTTTTAATCTTCTTCTTTCTTTTTTCAAGCAACTTCTTATCTTATCAATTGCTTTTATAAAATCTTCTATAATTTTCATCTTTACAGTCATCTTCCATCCATTCATTGTATCAACCTTTATTTTGTATATATATGTCTTTCTTCCTTTAAAATTTTAGGAGGCACTTTTTTCTAACAGACAAAAATATGCCCCAAATCTACTGTGTGGCACTGATCTATGCACTAGCCTGATCATATTGGATCATATTCTGCTTTTTTTGTATTGTTCTGTTTTTGTTTTTATCTTTTTCTTTTTTTTTTTCCTCTTTCTTTTTTCTTTCCCTTTCGTTTCCCCTGGTTTCAGGTCTTTTCTGACTTGTATAGAGTATATTTGCGGGGGACGTTGTTAACCTGTTAGCATTTTGTTCTCTCATTCATCTATTCTCCTCTGGACAAAATGACAAGACGAAAGAAATCACCGCAGCAAAAAGAACAAGAGATAGTACCGTCAGCCAGGGACCTACTCAATACGGACATTAGTACAATGTCGGACCTAAGTTCAGAATCATGACTTTAAAGATACTAGCTGGGCTTGAAAAAAGCGTGGAAGTTATTAGAGAAACCCTTTCTGGAGAAATAAAAGAACTAAAATCTAACCAAGTCAAAATCAAAAAGGCTATTGATGAGGTACAATCAAAAATGGGGGCACTAACTGCTAGGATAAATGAGGCAGAAGAGAGAATCAGCGATCTAGAGGACCAAATGATGGAAAATAAAGAGGCTGAGAAAAAGAGAGAGAAACAACTACAGGATCATGAGGGCAGAAATCGAGACATAAGTGATACGATAAGACGGAACAACATTGGAATAATTGGGATCCCAGAAGAAGAAGAAAGAGAGAGGGGGGCAGAAGGTGTATTGGAGCAAACTATAGCAGAGAACTTCCCTAATGTGGGGAAGGAAATAGGCATCAAAATCCAGGAGGCACAGAGAACCCCTCTCAAAATCAATAAAAATAGGTCAACACCCCGACATCTAATAGTAAAACTTACGAGTCTCAAAGACAAAGAGAAAATCCTGAAAGCAGCTCGGAAGAAGAGATATGTAACCTACAATGGTAGAAATATTAGACTGGCAACAGACCTATCCACAGAGACCTGGCAGGCCAGAAAGGACTGGCAAGATATCTTCAGAGCACTAAAGCAGTCATCAAAAATCTCCCAACAAACAAAAGCCCAGGGCCAGATGGCTTCCCAGGGGAATTCTATCAGACATTCAAAGAAGAATTAATTCCTATTTTCCTGAAACTGTTCCAAAAAATAGAAATGGAAGGAAAACTTCCAAACTCATTTTATGAGGCCAGCATTACCTTGATCCCCAAACCAGACAAAGACTCCATCAAAAAGGACAATTACAGACCAAATCATTGATGAACATGGATGCAAAAATTCTCACCAAAATACTAGCCAATAGGATCCAACAGTACATTAAAAGGATTATTCACCACGACCAAGTGGGATTTATTCCTGGGCTGCAAGTTTGGTTCAACATCTGCAAATCAATCAACGTGACACAATACATTAACAAAAGAAAGAACAAGAATCATATGATCCTCTCAATAGATGCAGAAAAAGCATTTGACAAAGTACAGCATCCTTTCTTGATCAAAACTCTTCCGAGTATGGGGATAGAGGGTACATACCTCAATATCATAAAAGCCATCTATGAAAAACCTACAGCGAATATCACTTTTAATGGGGAAAAGCTGAGAGCTTTTCTCCTAAGGTCAGGAACGCGGCAGGGATGTCCACTCTCACCACTGCTATTCAACATAGTATTAGAAGTCCTAGCCACAGCAATCAGACAACAAAAAGAAATCAAAGGCATCCAAATTGGCAAAGAGGAAGTCAAACTCTCACTCTTTGCAGATGATATGATACTGTATGTGGAAAACCCAAAAGATTCCACCCCAAAACTGCTAGAACTCATACAGGAATTCAGTAAAGTGGCAGGATATAAAATCAATGCACAGAAATCAGTAGCATTCCTATACACCAACAACAAGACAGAAGAGAGACAAATCAAGGAGTCGATCCCATTTACAACTGCACCCAAAACCGTAAGATACCTAGGAATAAATTTAACCAAAGAGGCAAAGGATCTGTACTCAGAAAACTATAAAATACTCATGAAAGAAATTGAAGAAGACACAAAGAAATGGAAAAACGTTCCATGCTCATGGATTGGAAGAACAAACATTGTGAAGATGTCAATGCTACCTAGAGCAATCTACACATTCAATGCAATCCCCATCAAAATACCATCCACTTTTTTCAAAGCAATGGAACAAATAATCCTAAAATTTGTATGGAACCAGGAGAGACCCCGAATAGCCAGAGGAATATTGAAAAAGAAAAGCAAAGCTGGCAGCATCACAATTCCGGACTTCCAGCTCTATTACAAAGCTGTCATCATCAAGACAGTATGGTACTGGCACAAAAACAGACACATAGATCAATGGAACAGAATAGAGAGCCCAGAAATGGACCCTCAACACTATGGTCAACTTATCTTTAACAAAGCAGGAAAGAATGTCCAATGGAAAAAAGACAGTCTCTTCAACAAATGGTGTTGGGAAAATTGGACAGCCACATGCAGAAGAATGAAACTGACCATTTCCTTACACCACACACAAAAATAGACTCCAAATGGTTGAAAGACCTAAACGTGAGACAGGAGTCCATCAAAATCCTAAAGGAGAACACAGGCGGCAACCTCTTCGACCTCAGCCGCAGCAACTTCTTCCTAGAAACATCGCCAAAGGCAAGGGAAGCCACGGCAAAAATGAACTATTGGGATTTCATCAAGATAAAAAGCTTTTGCACAGCAAAAGAAACAGTCCACAAAACCAAAAGACAACCGACAGAACGGGAGAAGATATTTGCCAATGACATACAGATAAAGGGCTAGTATCCAAAATCTATAAAGAACTTATCAAACTCAACACCTAAGGAACAAATGATCCAATCAAGAAATGGGCAGAAGACATGAACAGACACTTTTCCAAAGAAGACATTCAAATGGCCAACAGACACATGAAAAAGTGCTCAACATCGCTCGGTATCAGGGAAATCCAAATCAAAACCTCAGTGAGATACCACCTCACACCAGTCAGAATGGCTAAAAATTAACAAGTCAGGAAATGACAGATGTTGGCGGGGATGCGGAGAAAGGGGAACCCTCCTACACTGTTGGTGGGAATGCAAGCTGGTGCAGCCACTCTAGAAAACAGTATGGAGGTTCCTCAAACAGTTGAGAATAGAGCTACCCTACGATCCAGCCATTGCACTACTGGGTATTTACCCCAAAGATACAAATGTAGGGATCCGAAGGGGTACGTGCACCCCAATGTTTATAGCAGCAATGTCCACAATAGCCAAACTGTGGAAAGAGCCAAGATGTCCATCAACAGATGAATGGATAGAGAAGAAGTGTTATATATACCCAATGGAATATTATGCAGCCATCAAAAGGAATGAGATCTTGCCATTTGCAACGACGTGGATGGAAATGGAGGGTGTTATGCTGAGTGATATAAGTCAATCAGAGAAAGACATGTATCCAATGACCTCACTGATATGAGGAATTCTTAATCTCAGGAAACAAACTGAGTGTTGCTGGAGTGGTGGGGGATGGGAGGGATGGGGTGGCTGGGTGATAGACATTGGGTAGGGTATGTGCTATGGTGAGCACTGTGAATTGTGTAAGACTGTTGAATCACAGACCTGTACCTCTGAAACAAATAATGCAATATATGTTAAGAAAAAAGAAAAAGAAGAAGATAGCAGGAGGGGAAGAATGAAGGGGAGTAAGTCGGACGGGGAGACGAACCATGAGAGACGATGGACTCTGAAAAACAAACTGAGGGTTCTAGAGGGGAGGAGGGTAGGGAGATGGGTTAGCCTGGTGATGGGTATTAAAGAGGGCACATTCTGCGTGGAGCAGTGGGTGTTATGCACAAACAATGAATCATGGAACACTACATCAAAAACTAATGATGTAATATATGGTGATTAACATAACAATAAAAAATTTTTTAAAAAAAGGGAAGACTAGAGATCAATTAGCAGAACTACATCAAAGCCTGATTACCCACACGGCCAACTCCATTTTAAGTCACAAAGATCTGGTTTAAGTGATATCCTAAATTCTGCAGCCAGATGTTTCCAGTTGTTAAAACTATAGAGCCATGGAGACCAAGATTTAGGCCAGACTTGACAATGAGAGTCATTTTTAAGAATAAAAATATTACCATTAAAGACTATTAGCATTCTACTACACTCATCTCCCTACTCTCACTTGAGATGAATTTTTCATGTTAAATCTGCATAATTCATAATTCTAGATATCTCTATTCTTCTGACAGCTAGCTAACTCAAGATTGTAAGGGGAACTAAAATTCTAAGTATTTGAGTGTGTGGTGTCTAAAATATCCTGATAATATGTTTATAAGTTATAGCATTGGTGTGTTTATATATAACAATCTGTGCATTAAGGATAACACAAACCAATAATTGTATTTCTTTTCATGGGAGTGTGGTGAAGACAGGAATGGATGTTTTCCCAAAATCCCAAAAAAAAGACCAATTTTTCCTCTATTCCTGGGCAAGAGGATAAATCTTTACCTGATTTCAAGACAATCTTGCAGTCCTGTTCTTAATGCTATCACCACCTACCACCTGACTCCACAGGAAAGCTGGATGCTCCAGCAGGTCACTGCCAGTCTTGTGACCTTTGACAATGGGCAGAGTTCATTCCCTTGAGGCCATAAAACAAGTCCCCAGGATATGATTCTTATTAGAGGAGGAGCCAGAAAATGTGTTGGATTAGAGGTGCTGAGATCCAGTCCTATATTATTTGTGCACTGTAAGAGCTACAGAAAAGTTTTACAAGAGATGTTTTATAAAATGTTAAATGGGATTAACTTGAGAAACAGGACAAAACGAGCTAATTAATGAAGGAACAGTGAGGCTTAAATTATGATGATAGACTCAAGATGACTCACTTTGTCTTCAACTTTTCCATCTTACTCTTACAATGTTTCTGCCAAGGATGCTTCTATAATTCCCCTGTTCCATGTCGTTGTTTCCTACCCTCTAAGATCTATTGCAAGGGTCATCTTTCACATGGCAGTAATCACAAGTGAGTCTTTCTTCCTCAGGACTGAGGCTGCTGAGTCTGTTTTAATGGTCACTCAAATGTTGCTGGTGTAACGGACATTTGTGTTTATGTCTTATCTCTTTTGCACGAGGGAGCCTCCTGTCTGCTGGCTACCAGTTCCCGTATTGAGGGACCTCTGTTAGTAGAGCACTCTTGGAGGAATGACTAGGTGACTGATGAATGTGACATGAAACCGAAGTTGGGCCAGCCTAACTTAAGGAAGCACGCATTATGGTCTGTTCGTGCAAGCCTTCTGTTTTACAAGCTGGTCACGTCACTCCTCAAGAGTTGCCTGTGCTTTTTTTAAGGTTGTCTGTGATTGGATAAACCTACCTAATTCTGGGATCCAACTTTAAAAAAGACCACTATCCACCATTATCATACAGCTAAGTTGTGTTTTCCAAAAGCCCTCTTAGTAACAAGTTGGTGTTTTAATCTCATTCTCCATAATTCCCTTGTCTTTGATTGAATAAAGAAAGGAGCTGTTATGAATTGTCCTTCTAATGCCCTAGTTCAAGAACCATGAGAAAGAAAGAGTGGAATTTGGGTAGTAAAATAATACCTGGAGATTGAAGCATCTGATTCAAGCATCTGGCCACGAGAAGAGTGTTTCTACATTTGAAACAAGAGAGAAACATTCAGCCTATTTTGTGTCATGCACAGGACGGTTTAGTTTCATTTTGTTTTGCTTGTTTTTGTTTTTAGCTGATGTGTTGTGAATGGGCAGCTTTAAGACTTAGACTTTAGCAAGTGATTATCATGTGGCACTTGAACCTCGTTGGGTCATCAAGGTTTATGACAGCTTCAGCCTTATGTAAGTGGCTCTTTGATCAAGGCTGAGCCACAGGCACCAGGCAATAGCAACATATCCAGACACGTGCCATGAAGGACCCAGGAGGAGGTTGCTGCAGTCTGACCTTGAATTTCACACGAGTGGCTTGGCCTCATGTTGAATATAATGCTGTGCTGGGTAAACCCTCCTAAAGCATCAATGAATGGGCGAAATTATTTTATTTTACTGTTTTGCAGACAAATCTGTTGTACAGTGGAGTTCTACAGAGCATGAGTCAGGGTTAAGCTATAATGTTAGTACCATGTCTGGGTAGACAGGAAGGGATTGGTCCTCAGCCCCAAATTCCATTCTTCATTCAGGAATCAGAAGAAAACTGTGGAGCAACTAACCTTAAATTCATGAAACTTGCCCACAGGCCCAAGAGCCACCCCACCATTTGGTTTGAAACTAGATTTAGATTTTAGAACCAAATTGGGTTTCATCCAGAGAAGAGGGGTAGATTTTGTTATGTACTAACTAAAAAGACATGGGATCCTTATTAAAAAGAAAATATAGCAACTTCTTGGAGTGCTTCAGTCTTCCTCTTAGAATAGAAACCATTGAAGAATGAAAATCAAATAAAGAAAGGCATTCTGGTCAAGCAGAAGCAAGAGAAAGAATTACTTAATTACTTAAGATATTAACTAAACTAAACAGACATGGAAGAAAGCAAAACTTAAAGATCAGAATAAATGGCATAAAATCCAAGAGTCTAACTGCTTTTTTAAAAAAAAGATTTATTTATCTGAGAGAGAGAGCATGCACATGCGCGTTTGTGTGGGGAGGAACAAGCAGACTCCCCACTGAGTAGAGAGCCCAAACCTGGGCTCAACCCCAGGACCCTGAGATCATGACCTGAGCTGAATACAGACACCTAACTGACTGAGCCACCCAGGAGCGCCTAACTGCTCTTAAAATATTAGAAAAATGGGACATGTTTTAGCTCAGTGGTTCTAAAACATTACTGACACTGGAATTATTGGGGGACTGTACCCCAGACCAAATCAATGACGATCTCTGGGGGTGGAATCTGGCATCAGTGTTTTTAAACCTCCTATGTGGTGCCAACATGCAGACAAGTTTCAGAAGCAATGTTTAAACAGGGGGATTGTTTAATTGTTTCAATTCTTACTAAATCAGAAAGAGTGCTTAGCATGGAAATCTAGCAGAGGAAAAGAGAGGAAAGATATCAGATAATACTGAAATGACTCCTCCAGAGAGAACCAGGATCCAGAAAACTATTGAGAAGCATCCTGTGAAAGTCATAGAAGGAGAATCCATGAGAATAGCAGGGTAAAATACTCAAAGTATTCCTAAGTCAGAACTGCAATGAAGGGCACCTGCCTGGGTGGCTCAGTCGGTTGATCATCTGCCTTCGGCTCAGGTCATGATCCCAGGTCCTGAGATCGAGACCCACATTGGGCTCCCTCCTCAGTGGGGAGCCTGCTTCTCCTTCTACTGGTCCCTCTGCTTATACTCTCTCTCTCTCTCTATCTCTCTCTCCATCAAATAAATAAATAAGTAAAAGAACTTTAATTAAAGATTGTTCCTGAAGGTGGAGTGATAGAATTGAGATCATAACCAAAAAGTTTATGGGATTAGGATACTAAAGATGAAGCATCTTCAATATTAAATGGAAGCCATGGAGGGCAATAATGTGTAGCATCAAGGCCTGGATTAGATATTGATCTGATGGGAGAGCACAACCTGGTGGGATTGCATAAACTAGAAAAACGAAGGCAAGAGGATGTTAAACAGTAAAATTAGGAGGCAGACCCAAAATTCACTGATTTCATATCTCTTGCTTAGGAGACCCTAAAGATAGAATCTAGAACACCATGTTAGAAAGATTTCTTGGTAACATATTCTATGCTAAGAGAATTCATCTGGTTGGTAAACTTAGAATAATCAACTGGATACTCAGTTTCTGTAGAGGATTCTTTTAGACAAATAAACTTGAGCAATGGAATGTAGAAAGGGCCCACAGCGACCCCCTGGCTGAATATAAGCAACCCACCTCAAAATATCCATAGGCCCTATCTGATCAATGGGCTACTTACAACTAGGCACAGACACCAAAAAAGGGAGAATTCCATATGTCCTCATACTTCCTCACCTTCCCTCTTTAGTTTTTGGGTTTTTTTTTTTTAAGATTGATTAATTTATTTTTTAGGGTGCCTGGGTGGCTCAGTCATTAAGGTCTGACTTCAGCTCAGGTCATGATCCCAGGGTCCTGGGATCAAGGCCCACATCAGGCTCCCTGCTAGGCGGGAAGCCTGCTTCTCCTTCTTCCACTCCCTGTGCTTGTGTTCCCTCTCTCGCTGTGTCTCTCTCTGTCAAGTAAATAAATAAAATCTTAAAAAAAAAAAAAGACTGATTGATTTTAGAGAGAGAGAGAGAGACAGCATGAGCAAGAGGGACGGATGGAGAGGTAGAGAATCAAGCAGACTCCACACTGAGTATGAGCCCAAGGCAGGGCTCAATCTCAAGACCATGAGATCACAACCTGAGCCAAAACCAAGAGCCGGACACTTTAATGGACTTTACCACCCAGGCACCCCTCACCTTCCCTCTTTAAAAACAGCCCCACCCGCTGCCTCGTCACAGTCCCTGCTTTGTTGTCCTTCCCAAAGCTCCCTTGCTTCCTCAGTACACGTCTATCTCCTTTGTTCTGCCTTGCATGAATCCTTTCACCACCAGAGTCACTGGCTTCCACCCGATCTTTGCCCCCCACTCCCGGGCCCCCATCCATTTGGACAGATACCAGTTTCCTTCCTGAGAATCAGCTCTGCAGACAGCATAGCCTGAGATCTGCTCTTCTACACTGCAGGTTTTCAGGGGCTACCCTCTTTGCAGAGCATGGGGAAGTTGTGCCTCGGAGGACACATCTGTCTAACACTGCGTACATTATTAGGAATCCGTTGTTGCCTCACACCTAAGCCACATCAATACTATCGTATGAACACTGGTATTTTGATCTTACCTTTGTGCCAACTTTGTCTCTCCCAACTGGTTCAGAACTTGGTTTGGGAAAGGCTTATTAAATATTGACCTCCTGAAAATCTTGGTATTCCCTAGTCTTTACGAGATCATAATTTCTCAATGGTAGAGACCTTTACACTTATATTGGCCACAGTGCCTAACAACTGTCTGACACATGATAGCACCTCCATAAATATGTGTGAAATGAGGAATAATGGTTTTTCCTCACCTCTTCCCTCTGACTTAAGAATGAGAGTCTTCACACATTAGTCACTGACACTCACCTCCTCCACATCTAAGTCTAGAGCTTTCTGAGAGAAGAGAGAACTAGTTCAACATTCCCCCTCTAGTTGGTGCTAGTTTTTCCTTAAGCTCTAGCAGCAATTGATGGCGGCTTATGTGCAGAAGCCACCACCTCTCTTTTAAATACTAAGGTCAGAATAAGTCCAAGAAAAGTAATATGGAGCAATAAGCAAGCCTTAGAGCTCAGCCTGACATTCAGTCCATTTCACCAGCAATGAAACCAGGGGAATTTGGGGCAGAATTCATAGCTAAATGTAAAAAACTCACCTCCAAAATGTATCTTCTGGACAATTTCTCCTCAGTCACATAATGAATTTGATATATTTGAGATTCCAAAATAAGATATCCCCTCATGTCTTCTCTTTAGAGCTGGTTTATATATTAGCATTTTTATAACCAAAACTTAACCCTCTACCCACAATAATTAGGGCCACAGATCCTTTCTCCAGCATATAAATGACTTAAAGTTGTTGTAACAGGGATCCTAGCAGCATGCAATAAAGAATCCATGGATAGTAACTTCGGGTCATCCAAACCTCGTTTTTTAGAAGGATGAAGGTTGTGAGAGAAATTTAAGAGAGGAAAAGAGATTTTTATATGTAGATCAGTTAAAATCCAATGTGTAATTAAATTCTGCCTGTTGAGAATAGTCCTGTAAGTCATTGTTTTAGGCACGGACAAGAACATTAAAAAGCATTTAGCATGTCGATTCTGGCTACCCCTAATTCCAGAGAAGGTACCAGTCTCTTCCATTTTACTCTGCCTGGAATATCTTCACTCTGCAATACCCATCCCTGAATGAAATGGAAACATCATCCTATGGGACCTACGCCCTGATTATCTGTTTGTCATATATACTCTATTACTCTCCATTCTGAGGCCCAAGAACTTTTTCCTTTTTTACATTCATTGGATCAATCAACCTGAATTTCAAAAGATGTCAAGAAAACCCCCATTCTATTTCTCATATATGCAAATGAATTTCCTCGTGGCTTTTTAGAATTCCAGCTTCACTCCTCTTTCAGCCACTAAAGCCTCGTTACTTTGCTTTAGCCTAGGCTCAGACTCAGCAACCTAGAACTGCCAAATCCTTTGGTATTCAGCACACAGATCACTTCCATTTAACGACAAGTTTTATTCCTGAATTTTAATGGGGCCTATTCTCACTTTTAATTGCTTTTAAAAATGAGATAGTTTTGAAGGAATCTACCCATATTTGACACAACCATAAATATTTTAAAAAGAAAAATCTCATACTGAAGAACCATGAAAGACTCATCAAAGTAAACAGGAAAGAGCAGTTGCAGGATTAAATTTGCATTATTTCACATCCGATTGGGGCAATTAATATGTTAAACTCTAGTTAACATCAAAAGCACAGGATATGTTAAACTTGTCTCTTCAATTATTAAATGACTAAAATGATGTAATTACAAATTCTCTATTTTCTCTTACTACAGGAACATGCTTCCTTTGTGTCACACTATTCCTCTTCGGTCACTGAATTTTGAGGTTCCCCCCCCCACTGATATTGAATAACAACAGACCCTTCAAACAGCTTCATTCTATGATGATCAGAATCCATACAGCTCTATGCAGCTAATCCTTAGCTTTTACCGGTTGGCATCAACCACTCTGTACCATAAAACGAGAAGTCAAGAGAAAGACATCTTCACTAAGAGAACTGAAAGAGGAACTTCAGAGGAGTAGCCTGCCTCTCAGATACCACCAGGTCTACTTTTCGTCTCACTCGCACTTCTGTCTCTGTTGGAAAAAACTTGTTAATAAGACTAACAAAGGTGAGGGGTGATAGGGCAAATAGAGACAGAGAAAGTTGCATTTAAAAGCTGATCTCCTCTTGCCATTTGCAGCAATGTGGATGGAACTGGAGGGTGTTATGCTGAGTGAAATAAGTCAATCAGAGAAAGACATGTATCATATGACCTCACTGATATGAAGAATTCTTAATCTCAGGAAACAAACTGAGTGTTGCTGGAGTGGTGGGGGGTGGGAGGGATGGGGTGGCTGGGTGATAGACATTGGGGAGGGTATGTGCTATGGTGAGCGCTGTGAATTGTGCAAGACTTTTGAATCACAGATCTGTACTTCTGAAACAAATAATGCAACATATGTTAAGAAAAAAGAAAAAGAAGAAGATAGCAGGAGGGGAAGAATGAAGGGGAGTAAGTCGGAGGGGGAGACGAACCATGAGAGACGATGGACTCTGAAAAACAAACTGAGGGTTCTAGAGGTGAGGGGGTGGGGCGATGCGTTAGCCTGGTGATGGGTATTAAAGAGGGCACGTTCTGCGTGGAGCAGTGGGTGTTATGCACAAACAATGAATCATGGAACACGACATCAAGAACTAATGATGTAATGTATGGTGATTAACATAACAATAAAAATTTTTTTAAAAAAGCTGATCTCTTCTCACATACTTAGGTTGCACCAATGAGCTTGGAGAACTTTTATTTCTATTTGGCAACCCCACCCTACTTGAAAACTGTGGCCTGTGGCAGAGAGAGTCACTTCCACGTTTAGGGAAGCAGAGAGACTTAGGTTTGATACGCCCCATGTTCACCTGAAAGTCGTTCCATTCTTTCCCATTTTTTATTCTGTCCCTATATTTTTAATTGTGAAAAATTTTAAACATACCAAAAGCACAGAAAGTACCATAAAAAAAAAACCACCTTTACCTATCTGCTAGGAATATAAACACTATACTATTTTTGCTTCAGTTTCTAAAATGAATAAATAAAACATTGCAGATGCAGTTTGAGTTCCAACTGAAAATGGCCAAAGTTGATTTCTCTCCATCTCTCTCCAAGAGCAACTGCTAACACTGTTTAAGCTGAGTCTTCTCCCTCTCCGTGTTCTTAACATTTTAACTACTTAGTATATATCCAGGAGCATATTATTTTATATTACAGGCTTATCAAATTGATGTGAATGATAACATGCAAAGTGCATTTACATTGCTACATGCTTTCATTCTCAATGATGCTTTTAAACTCTATCCATATTACTACATCTTGATCTCATTCATTTTTAACTACACCATTTAAGTACACCATTGTATAAATACACTGCAATCTGTCCTTCCACCCAACTGATAGTTATCGAACTTGTTTCTGATTGTTCTCATATGCTTAATTGTAATTATGGTGTATTAAAACTTATTTTAGACCCCTCCTTGCCTAAACTCTAAGAGTAGCATCTATATTTTATTCTCATGTCGCTTTTATTTTTTTTTAAGATTTATTTATTTATTTTAGAGAGGGGGAGGGGCGGTGGGAGACGGAGGGAGAAAATCCTACAGCAGACTCCCTGCTGACCACAGAGCCCAATGTGGAGCTCAATTCCAGGACCCTGAAATCATGACCTTAGCCAAAATCAAGAGCTGGTAGCTCAACCGACTGAGCCACTCAGGTGCCCCTCCCATGTTGCTTTTAAATTCCCAAATATGTTGTTACTGTTGTTGCTGTTGCTTTTAAAGTTAGTTCTTATTTATTTATTTATTTATTTATTTATTTATTTATTTATTTATTATCTCTACAATTCCTGCTTGGTTCTTCTATGTAAACTTCTCCTTTTTTCATAATGTCCTGTTTTTACTTTATGATGTCTATCCTTCTTTCATCTCTGATCATCCTTTAAAAATACTTTTTTTTTAGTCCTTTCTAGATTGCTCATTATTGGAAATTCTCGGCTATTTATACATCCATTTGTTACCTGCACTGACTTCTTAGGGTGACTTGTTCCCTCAAGAACTTCGTACTTTTTAACATCTTCAGTGGGGTTTTTTTTTTTTCCCTCATAAGAGACGACCTCAGAGAGAAGTTCCATATTTTCCTCCCCTGGGTCTTCAGCATTCTGCCAGATTTTAGTTTTAGCTCCCTGTTCTGGCTTGAATTCCTCTGGGGGTCTGAAAACAGGATTTCTCTTCTTCTCCTCTGAGGTTGGTTCTATATTCACGTTTCCTGTTGTTGTGTATTTCATTAAGCGTTTCTGTGTTTGGGAGACTTGTAGGAGTATGTCCTCTCCTCTACTTTCTAGTGAATACTTCCAAATATTTCCTCAGAGCTCTATAAGCTCTACAACCAATTCCTGTACCCCCAAAACACTCCTTTGCTTATAAAGTAAAAGGAAGAGAATTTGTGTTGTAACAATTGCAATTTATAGAAATTGCATTTGCCCATTTTATTTGTTTGAATATTGTTTTCCTTATTTATGCAATTTATTTTTCCTTTGAAATCTGAAATCCTTTTCCACATTTCACTGCTAGGATGAAACACATCAAAAGGTAAAACTCAGGCTTCCAGAAGATGTGTATGGCTTTATTCACAAATTTAACTAACATGAACTTTTATTTGAAAGCAATTAAAGAAGTATTGCTTTCTAACCTTATTTCATCTATAGATATATTTTTGTTATTGTTGTTCTTTTGCTAAGATTGTGTCCTTTCATGAAACTCAAAAGAGTCTTTGTGAACAGCCTGTAGAAACATAAATCTTGTGATCAATTTTCAAGGAGAGAGCTGAAGTGAAATATGTTAACAAGTAGGTTTGGGACTTTTTACTTGGGAGTTATAAGGGATGGATATAACACATTCTACAATAGGAGCCCAGGAAAGAGTACAATCCTTCTAACCCTGTAGGTCTTATTTTTTTATAATTGCCCTTAAAA